>NC_136536.1:18633438-18713370 GCF_910591455.1 Pholis gunnellus | reverse complement strand
GTGAGAGAGAGAGAGAGAGAGAGAGAGAGAGAGAGAGAGAGAGAGAGAGAGAGAGAGAGGAGAGAGAGAGAGAGAGAGAGAGAGAGAGGAGAGAGAGAGAGAGAGAGAGAGAGAGGAGAGAGAGAGAGAGAGAGAGAGAGAGAGAGGAGAGAAGAGAGAGAGAGAGAGAGAGAGAGAGAGAGAGAGAGAGAGAGAGAGAGATCTTCATGGTGTTTTGCAAATATAGTTTAGTTAAATATCAATTTGAATACATTTGAAAACTTAAATCCTCTCAGCCTCCAGCTGGCAAAAGCATCTCGAATGAGTCAAACCAGTTTGCTGGAAGTTTTCATTTCAAACACGGTAAACATGCCTGATGAGAAAAACGCCAGCAGCTTGAAAAAGACGAAGAAAAGTTGTGATAGACGAGCTGTAAAGATTTGTGTATTGAACGACATTCAACCATTTCGAGATAGATTTGACCAATTCCTTTATTCTTTGATCTTAGACTACAATAGTGGACTTTTATTAGTGGGAAATGCTGAGTTTAATCCTTAATATCGGAACAAATACAGTATATATATATATATAATTTCTCTTTCAAATAATGGCGGCCAGAGGTCATTTTGTTTTGTCACTTTAGAAACAAGGATTGTGGTTTGTTGAAGACTTTCACAAACCACACAGTATCGTAATAATAAGTAATACAGTAAAACTAGCAGTGTTTGACTAGGGGTCACATCACCTATTGATTCATTGATATGATTTATGTCTTCCTGTTTACTGACACATAAAGAGAGGAATCAGCTTCAGCCTTTTTTTTTTACTTTGCTCATTTTTGGAAAGACACCTGAAACTTGTAGGAAATGAATCACAAAATAATGGATTTTTATTGGCCTACCTTCACATAGAATGTACAATATTTCATCGACCAGTTGATATAAAACAACAGGATGCTTAAGAGTCAACGTCAGGCTCGCTGCCTGTAGGAGAATCGATTCTTGGATCTAGCTTTTATTTTTGTTTGAAATCTGAGCGTTTTGTCTCGGGGCAGCACTATTCTTTGCAGAAGACTGCATGTAATATCTTTCAAAGGTTTCCTCAAATGTGCACTTACATAACAGAGTTAAGTTTGTAAATCGATTCTGAATCGTGGGCGATAAGAATCTAATCTCAAAACATGCATCATGTCCCGTCACAATATGTCCTCTTTTTTTATTTTTTTTATCACACGTCAATAACCGTCACTTTTCTCTTCCTGTCTCCCTCACACAGACCAGTCCCACAGCGGCCCCTTCAGCTCCGAGAATGAGGCTCAGGGAGGCGACTCGGCCGCCTGGCAGTGTACCCCTCCCCCATCTACCTCACCTTCGGAGGGAACTGCGGCCCGTCCTCCTCCCTCCCAGCCCGCATCCAGGTCCCGCTCCAGGCCGGCCAGCCAAAGCCCCCCCCCTCCCTCCGCCCTGGCAGGCACCAAGAAGAGGAGCTCCAAACCGGCACACATGAGACGCAACATCAGGTACTGAACTCGGCGCCCTCGCTTCAACTCCAACGGTCGTCTCAGTCGAAGACTTCAAACGAACACCCACTTGTTTATTCTTTAGGGATCCTTAAGAAACCGAAACATAAACTGCAACAATTAACCCCCCCATCCTCTATTGTTAAAGCTTTAGATGAAGAGTCAACCTGCTGTGTTAAGAAACTGATTCTTATACTTAGAAGGGATTGTTGCCATGACATTAAAGAACAGGATACTATTGAAGTAATGAATCATTTCAAGAGCTTTGCTCATGAAGTAAAATGTAGGATGGATAGTCATTTTATGTAAAAACTACACATTATAGATACAAACACAAACCATTATAGCAAATACAATCAATCCAGACTATAATCGCAGTTTCTTTCAGCCATTTTTAAACTAGATTTTCAACTTTGAGATGAAAGGGATTACTTTACAATCATCTGACGATGTTTCTGCTGAGTACACAAAGACTCACTCAACTTGTTTGACTATTATTTTATTTTGCATAACATTCATCGTTGGCTGGATAATCAGATTGATCCTCTCTCTTAATGCCTTCCTCCTCGCTCCTCTCTGATATCACTCTCATTCTGAGGAACCAAAGCACAAAACTACTGATCAATGATTATACGAGCGTATTCTCAGCCTGCAGCTTCATTCCTCCGGCTGCCAGTAACCAAAATACAGCTCAGCCTCAGATATGCTGATGCTTTTACATAACAGCGTCTTTACGATAACATCAAACAATATGTCAGAGATGCAAATCTTAGTGTTAAATAGTGGAGTCATTTATTAGTTACAAGATGCTGGTCTATTATATATAACAACCACTGATAAGCTGTCTTTTTTTAATCAGAATAAGTTCTCATGTATTATTTCCCCGGAATTTCAGCAATGAATCACTAGTCTAACATCACTCGCTCTCTTTTAAATGATTTAACTATGCAGCTGTCAAAACAATTTGCAAATTTCAGTTTCGTGGCTGATATCTCCAACACTCAAATCAATCCAGATTGATAACTAGCACTACGGTTAAGAGGAAAAATATGTATTTTTGATTTTGGGGTCAACTGTCCCTTTTTAAAGCCGGACTCCTCAACCGTTGGCCCTTAGAGGGCAGAAGACCTCAAAAACAAGCTCACGGACACGCAACCCTTTTTCTTTGCTGAAAACACAATTATACAAATGTGTATACAATGAAAACCATTGTTGTCTTTATGCAGTTCACAAATACAATGACGGTTGTTAGTTTGTAAAAGCACAATAGCGTGTACATACAAATGTTATTTTTCCTTTTGCGTCTGTGCAGGAAGTTACTGAGGGAGCATCAGTTAGAGTCAGTGACCAAAGCCGCCCAGCAGGACGAGTTGGAGAGAAGGCGACGTCTGGAGCAGCAGAGCAAACAGGATTTCCCCGTACCACTGCTGCCTGAATACACAACTGGTAAGAGCATTTAACCCCCCCCCCCCAAATATGCTCACATGAATATTAACAGCATCCACCAGTCCATCAAATCCTCCTCCAACATAGATTCCAGATATGCCCAGCCTGCATATAACGTGCAAACTAACTCTTGTCCTCCTTCCCTTTCTTTTCTTCCCTTCCTGTCCCTCATTGCTTCCCAATCGTCTTTCCTCTTTCTTTGCGTCGTCCCCGCCCTGCTCTCCAGGTGATGTGTCAAAGCATGTGTCGTCATCGGCGGCCTCTACAGCGTCGCAGCAAGAAGTGAAGTCGGTCCGACCGGGAGTGATCCGCCTGGACTCCAGCAGCACCGGCCTCAGCGAGGACGACAGAAAGACCAGCGTACCCACCTCCGCTGCCACAGAGCGCTCACCCAAAACAGGTGAGACATGCAAACAGTTCTCTCGTCACGAAGCACGTTTTTAGAATGAATGTGTTAATTACAGTTAGCAGGTCAACAGCCCATGAAGCCAATCCACTGGTGCAATTTGAGGTCCAATACAGTAGCTCAAAGGCCCGTCTGGCAGTCACTGAGGGAGGGATCTATCGAAAGGAAATATCACTTGAATACATATTCCTGGTAGTTTGTCGGTGTCGGGTGGAAACCTCACATCTCTAACACATCCGTCTTCTCAGAGATTAAAGCAAAGCGGCCTTAATAGCTTCGTGACAGCCATGCGTTTACTAAATTACACACTCCGTTTCAAATTGCGCTCTGAGCCCAGGGGTCTGGAAAGAAGGCACATTAAAAGACTGCGTCAGCTTGAATTTCCAGGAGAAATAACGGAGGATTGAAAAACAAGCCAAATCTGAATGAGGGCCACAACACAGCAGATATCTGGGCCAGTATTCATCTGACATCTTGGGATGATTTGTTGGTTTGATTTTTTCGGGATGTTCAACATCATGTCCACAAAGACAATTTAGTGTTAAAAAAGGCTTGATGTATCAGAGTGAGGGACTTCTCCGCTCACTTCAGCTCTAAGTAAAGACAATATAAAGGAAGTTTCACTTCATTTCAAACAAAAACTTTGATTTCTTTGAATTCTTTCGAGGGTGAACGAACATCACAGCCGTTTTGGAAACTTTTAAACCCAATTCCTGAAAGTCTCCCTGTACAAATTTGAACAGTGACGGTGAAACAATCACCACAGTTCCTGTTAGGTGTGTGTGTGGCGTTTTCGTAGATTAGCAGCCATGTGGATCAGAATATTTAAAACCTCCTCAGGGTACATCATGTACCGTTCCCTTATTGCCCAAGTGCACACACACACACACACACACACACACACACACACACACACACACACACGCACATTCAGAGCCACTCAAACAGCCAAGGATAAACACACACACTCAGTCGGGAATAAACACACATACGTTCTACGTTGAACGGAGACTAATATAAACTGTAGGCACACACACCTACAACACAAACACGCACACAGATGAGAGAGAGACCGATGAACGCTCTCCGGAGGGTCAGAGTTAGCTAACCCGTCGTTTGGATGAACAAAGACAGATCTGTCGATTTTGGGAGCTAAAAAAGACCAAAGGAGAGAAAGAACAAACGGAGGGAGGAGAGAGATGAAAGGAGAGAGAGAGAGAGAGTGTCTGCGGGGCAGAGCGGGTCTTTGGAGCAATAAAGCTGGCTAATCCTGGTTATGAGACAGAACACACACACACACAAAACGAACACACACACACTCACAGTGGCACAGTGACATTTCCAGTTGGGGTTGCGTAATGTCTCCCCCTCCACTCTAATCCTACTTGTATAACCAGCCATTCACTGCAGTTATATAAGCTCTCACTCTCTCACACACACACACACACACACCTCTCCCCGCCGTTCCCTCTCAGGCCGCCAGCTTGTGTAACTTTCACCACTTGATACCGTTGACTTTTAACATCATGACGGCGCCACCGTTCACCACATCACTTGAGATGAATGCATCAAGGCCAATTAAAACTAGTTGTTTTTATTGGAAAAGCTGCAGTCTTTGTGCCGTAAAACTGCCTCAAGTTTTCTCTTTGGATCAGTTTGTTTTACTTATGTGGGAAAAAAAAGACTTAATGGAATTTCTTCTAAAATGTCTCCATTCTCACCTTTTAGTTAGTGTGAGTGAGTTTGCTTAAATACATCTGTGAACGCAATGTCAAATCCTTTTTTTAGTCGAGTTGTCGGTCTGAGATCAAAATGGGTTTTCTGAGACCTGCCGTGTCCTTTTCGGAAACCTAAATCTCCTCCCTCCCGTGCAGATGTGATAGATCTGAGCTCGGGCGAGGACGACACCGTCGAACACGTCAGCAGAAAATTCGCCGTCGAGAAAGAAGAGAGCGAGCCGAGCGACGCCCACGCCAACGACGCCCTTAACCTACCGGACCCCCAGGGCCGGGTGCTGGTCAACTTGAACCATCCGACTGCGGACAAGGACATTTTCCTGATGCCTCAGCTGGCGCGAGCAGTCAAACCTCACCAGGTATTTTTTTTGACTGCTGCACTCAAAGCAAACACTTGGTGCTTTTTGTCTGGTCGTGCTGCACTGCTTTGGGATGTATATAAGGAAATAAGTATCTGAACATTGTAAGATCAAAGTAACAATGAAGACGTTTTTTTCACGTCCAAATCTGCCTTTGATGAGACTTTTTTTTTTTTTTTGTCATACTGTGACAATTACTTTCTTCAAAATTTAGATTTCTTGACCTTTTTATTCAGATTTCATGACCTTTTTAAGTGACAGACAGCCTGCTGAGTGTGATCTTTTCATTCAGTTTTAATGAGATATCACAGCGCTTCCACCACGACCTTCTGTCTCGCTTCCTCCTAGTTCTAATTTTTTTTCTTCTTCCTTCTTTCTTCACCACCGCGCTCGCTTTTCTCATTGCCACGGCTCCAACTCTCTCTTTGTCACCACCTTCTCCTCATTTCCCTCTCTTTCCTCATTACTTCTCCTTCCGTCCCGTTTCATCCTCAGATCGGCGGAATTCGTTTCCTGTACGACAACCTGGTGGAGTCGGTGGAGCAGTTCGGCGGCAGCAGCGGATTCGGCTGCATCCTCGCTCACAGCATGGGCCTGGGCAAAACGCTGCAGGTCATCGCCTTCATCGACGTCCTGCTGAGACACACCCAGGCTCACACCGTTCTCGCCATCGTACCTGTAAGCACCCGTGGACTTAATGCTGGAATGATCGGATCGATGAGTGCTCAGATTTAGACACACAGTAGGATCGGTGAATAAGGCTGTTGATTAAATCAGGCAATATGAATGATTAAGAGATATTATTATTTGACTGAGGAAGCGTTAAAAATTAGATTCGTCATTGATGTTTTTACCTCTGAAAGTCGGAACAGTAAAACATTTCTTCCATCAACCTGGTCAGTGGATGATTTCAGCACTAGATTAGACATGAACTAAATCAATTTGGAGACTGGAAGACGTGAGGATTGAAGATTGATTATTTTTCCATTACTTTCCTCCCAGGTGAACACGCTGCAGAACTGGCTGTCAGAGTTCAACATGTGGGTCCCACCCCCGGAGGCGTTACCTCCAGATACCGACCCGGGACTGGTGACTCCCCGTGCCTTTAAGGTTCACATCCTCAACGACGAACACAAGTGAGCAACAGGACCGAGACCTTTTTTTTCTTTTTGTTTTTTAGCATTTCCTGAGCAATGATTTCTTAAAAAAACACAAGAAGTAAGAATAAAATACTTTTCATAGGATTTTTAAATCCTGCAGGGCAAGCTGTAGCTCCCTCAGACTCATGCAGCAGGGTCACTGGTTGATTTTAAAAGGCCGGATGCAATAACATTCATGCAAAACAGTGAAGAGACTTTTTTTACCTCTAAAAAAAAAGACAACGCCGACCTTCTGATCTGACTTTATTACTTCTCTGCACTTTATACCCATCTGGCTCGTCCTCTCTTCCGTTTCTCCATCATCCTCTTTTTGACAGCTGCCACTGCTGGAAAGATTTTCTGACTCCATCACGCTGTGCGTGCGCGCGCGCGCTTGTGTGTGCGTGTGTGTGTGCGTGCGTGTGCGTGTGCGTGCGTGCGTGCGTGCGTGCGTGCGTGCGTGTGTGTGTGTGGTCTTGCGTGCATTTGTGTGGATTAGAGTGGAATGAAGGGACGCTGCTAAAAGTGACACAGTA
Organism: Pholis gunnellus; assembly: GCF_910591455.1. Classification (NCBI taxonomy): domain Eukaryota; kingdom Metazoa; phylum Chordata; class Actinopteri; order Perciformes; family Pholidae; genus Pholis; species Pholis gunnellus. The sequence goes on along the minus strand of NC_136536.1, from coordinate 18,706,250 downwards.
ACCTCTTTCTCCTACTGTCCAAGCAATACTCTGAAATCATTATTAATTGGTAATGATTTGGTAATTTATTACAATTAGATTGATTACAATACTTTATACAAAACGATGTGTTTTTTTTATTCCCTTACATCTTCTTACATCACCCAGGAACACAGCGAGCAGGGCCAAGGTGGTGGAGGATTGGTCTCAGGACGGCGGCGTGCTGCTGATGGGCTACGAGATGTACCGCCTCCTGTCGATGAAGAAGAGCTTTGTGGCTGGGAGGAAGAAGAAGAGCAAGAAAACAACCGGACCTGTCGTCATCGACCTGGATGAAGAGGACAGGCAGCAGGAACTGCTCAAAGGTGGGAAAGGTGGAGAGGAGAGGGAGGAACAAAGAGAAGTAAAAAAATGGAGAGGAAATGTAATATATGCTACTTTTTAAAGCACCAGTGTAGAATGTCACTGAAGATATTTTTGCATGTTCTCCTCCTCCAGGTATCGAGAAAGCCTTGGCCCGGCCTGGTCCAGACGTGGTGATATGTGACGAAGGCCATCGCATCAAGAACTGCCACGCCAGCACGTCGCAGGCTCTGAAGAACATCCGAACCAGACGCCGCGTGGTCCTGACCGGCTACCCGCTCCAGAACAACCTGATCGAGTACTGGTGCATGGTCGACTTTGTCCGACCCGACTTCCTAGGTACGGGCCGTGATCAGCGTTTTGTTTCAGGGGTCGTTTCTAACAAGCGCTCGCTGAAAGTAGCATGAAGATGTTTGTCATCAAAAGACTGCATTGGTCCCTTCCTGTTTCCTGTTAATCTTCTGACTTCAGATTCTACATCCGATATGTATTTCAGGTACGAGGCAGGAGTTCAGTAACATGTTTGAGCGTCCCATTCTGAACGGGCAGTGTGTGGACAGCACGCCTCAGGACGTCCAGCTGATGAGGTACAGGAGCCACGTCCTGCACAGCCTGCTGGAGGGCTTCGTACAGAGGTGAGACACAACTTGACCTCCCTCAAATATTTAACAGAGAACACAAAGCTTTTAAGAGACCTGAGAATTTGTTGACCGTCACTTTACTTCATTCCAGGCGAGGTCATGACGTCCTGAAGGACCAGCTGCCCTCGAAAGAGGAGCATGTGATCCTGGTGCGTCTGTCTCCCCTGCAGAGGGCGCTCTACACAGAGTTCATGAACCGCTTCAGAGAGGCAGGAAACTCCGGCTGGCTCAGCCTCAACCCACTGAAGGCTTTCTGCGTCTGCTGCAAGGTGAGGAGGAGGGCATGTGTGTGGAAAGCTACCTGGATACAAAAAGACATATGATTAACATCTATGGATGTGTAATAGTTACAACTATATTTGTACATCAGTGTCATAGATACTATTATAAAGCCTTTTATTTAGAATTTCACAATTTATCAGAGTCAGTTCCTGCAGTCCTTGAAATATTGTTACACAAGTCAACATGTTTCTGCACCAAGATGAATTCCTGTGTGTTTATCATACTAAATCCAGGTATTACTACCGTGAGTGTGTTTTCACACCTCTGATCTCCTGTTGTTATTCAGATTTGGAACCATCCAGACGTGCTGTACGAGGCCTTACAGAAGGAAAACCTGGCCAGTGACCAGGACTTGGACCTTGATGACATCACTTCCACAGGTCTCACCCGATGTCCAACCGCACCCAATCAAAAGTCCAAGCCCCTAGAGAACCCCAACCCCATTGGTGGGCTAAGTCTCAACCAGCTGCAGGAGAAAGCCAATCAGGTCATCACTTACGAATGGGTACGTCGAGAGACTGGAATGCAAAAGAGTTTTGAAACTAATTCAATATTTCCGCTTCCTTTGCATTTTTTTGAAGAACATCAATGCTTTGCACCTAAATCTCAGTGAGGTTGTAAGCTGAACATTATGTTCCCCGTCATTGAGACGCTGCTGTCGGTTCAGTGCTGCCACCCACAGTATAAAGGAGAGAAATAGAAATATGAACTATCCATCAATCAAACAAAGATCCAGTTCCAAGAAAGCTGCACTCACCCACGCACATCACAGTACATCATTTCTGTCTATTAAAGTCTGCAAAATTACAACACTTATCTTCTCCTGACATTCAGGAAGTGAAGCATTTCAACAGAGTTCACAGCTTTGGTTGTTACCTCTGTTAAGGTTTGCAAACCTCACTTTTTTGAAGTCAGTCTTAGTTTGCTTAAATGAGGCCCACATCTCTTCAGCTGATCTATGTTAAAGGTGGTGTTGTGTAATAGTCCAGGACGTTCTAACAGTCCCTCTCTTCACATGGCCAGGCGAAGGACATCCTGTACGACTACAAGCCCGGCTACCTGGAGAACTCTGCAAAAATGATGCTGCTGTTCCATCTGATAGAGGAGAGCGTCAGGAAGGGAGACAAAATCCTCGTCTTCAGGTATCTGAGCTTCTTTTTCAGTTATTTTCCCACGTATGTGATAGAATAAACAAAAGCTATTAATAGCTAAAGACATTATGAAATGGGAAGCGAATCTCACCTCAAACTTGTCCTTTTCTCAGCTTTTATTTTTCTGACTTTGCTAAATTCTACTTTGCTTTACATTTACATTACTGGTCCTTTCTTGCGTGTGATCCACTCCTTAATTCTGCCCTTTTGTCTGCCTCCTGCAGTCAGAGTCTGTCCACACTGACAGTGATTGAGGATTTTCTGGCGAAGAGACCAGTGCCTCCATCGCCCAACACGTCCAGCAGGGACAGACCCAACAAGAACTGGGTCCGCAACCTCAACTACTACAGTAAGTGATCAAAAAGTATACTGTAGAGATATTGTTCATGGTTCAGTGTTTGGTTCAATAAATATCCCAAACTAGAAACCTGCTTTGAAGGCCACATGACGAGGGGACTTGGAAAAGGAGGAGACGGGTTGAAAGGATATATTAGCACAGTGAAGGTGGTTGAACTGTTCTGTAAGTTTGTCAGTAATGTTTTCTGTCCACAGCCCTTAAATATTGGAACATACTCATAAATGTGTTGGTTTGTCTTGACTTCAGTGGTTTGGTTGTGCAGTGGTTCTGCTCCTCTCATTGACTTACAATGAGTGCTGCCATCTGCTGGCGTTTCTTGAAAAACAGCCAGACTTTGGTTAATGGTTCTGTTCTTATGGCACAGAAAGGAATTCACAGCTTTTGTAGAGTTGGTGTTTGTGTTTTTCAGGGATATTTAAAGCCTGGTCTTGTAAGATATGAACTGTATCCACAAAGTCACTTAATCATTCAATTGAAAGTGAATTGAGTTTTAACTACATCATGGTTATCTTATTTAGCACATATGTTCTCTTTATTCTGAACTTGTGTGCTCTGCACACATTTGTTGTCTTATTTTACCTATAGCTTATATATAATAGTAGGAGGAGAATCAAATGGGCACTATATAGTGAAGTTAGTTAGTCAGGACTGTTCTGACTCTCTATTGGTTGTGTGATGTCTTGCAGGACTGGATGGAAGTACAACGGCCTCAGAGAGAGAGAGGCTTATAAACCAGTTCAACGCTCCGTCCAACACCTCGGCGTGGGTTTTCCTGCTGTCAACTAGGTAAAACACACAATAACGGTCATATTAATGGGTGATAACGGATGTGAATTGTCAGGACATAACCCGACTTGTGACCTCTCTGGGCCTCAGGGCTGGTTGTCTGGGCGTAAACCTGATTGGGGCGAACCGCGTGGTGGTGTTTGACGCCTCCTGGAACCCGTGCCATGACGCCCAGGCCGTGTGCCGCGTCTACCGCTACGGGCAGAAGAAGCGGTGTCATATCTACCGGCTGGTGTGCGACTTCACGCTGGAGAAGAAGATCTACGACCGCCAGATCTCTAAACAGGGCATGTCAGGTGAGTCGCAAAATGGATTATGTTTGAATTCCCCTTTAGAAAAGAATTCAACTAATGTGCTGGTGTTTTTTCATTTCCTGTTGTTCACACCAGAGTTGGTGGACGTTTGTAAAATTCCTTACAGATGGGCGACAAATACAAGCATCTTCTTACTTCAATCTGTTCTTTTTGGGCAAAATAGCAGCACAATCACAACAACCGAACCAACACAGATTTAAAACGGATTAGAAAAGAAAATCTTAAGCACAGTAACACACAATAAGCTCAATCCATTTAAATGTCATCTTGAATATGCAAATATCATGTACTCTGTCTTTTCTCTCATGAATATACCGTATAGTGAACATCACTGCCTTCATTTCTGTAAAACATCGTTCAGTAATCGGACTCACTGAAATCCCAGTCCAGGCTCTTCTGAGTGAGCACCAAGCAGACAGTCCCCCCCTTCCCCCAAAAACACCCCCAAAATAATCAGCTTTGTGTTGAAACAAGAGTTCTTCTGCCGAGAGGCTCTTGTCTGGCAGAGTAAATGGTCTCAAGTGTTTGTAAGCCTTGACTGGCTAGACAGACACGTTGAGGCCGCTTATGCTTCGGAGAGCTGTAGGAAATCCGCCTTGTTGGTCGTCAGTGTTTCTTTTTTCTTTGTTCCTATTTAACGTCCCGTTCCTCTCCCTCTTTCTCTGTCTTCCCCTCTCCCTCCCTCCATAAGACCGGGTGGTGGATGACCTGAACCCTGTGCTGACCTTCACCCGGAGGGAGGTGGAGTCTCTTCTTCACTTCGTGGAGGAGGAGCCGGACCCCTCCCAGGTCCAGCTGCAGCCCCACGACAGCATGGAGAGCGTCCTCCGGAAGGCTCTGCACCTCTATCCTCACCTTATCACCAAGGTAGGTGAACAGAGGAGACGCCGTCTCATACCGTCGTCGGTTAAAGGTTGGACATGTGTGGGTTTCCCTGCCTACAAATAGTGCATTAGTCATTGTGGTCTTGTAAGGCTTATAATTGACTACACCGGTGTCATTTCTAAGTGGGCTGTACAAGATGATTGACAGTCCTCTACCAATTGAATAAGTCTGTTATGGTGGGTTTTTTAATGAAGATGTCATGAAGTGTCAAGCTTTTTAATTATCCATAAAAATGTCAACTTATCACTTGTATTCACTTAAATGTCAACATTGTAAATGTATTTGACACAACAATCTTGAATCTGACCTTCCAGCAACCGTTCCCCCACGAGTCCCTGCTGATAGACCGCCGGGAGCTGAAGCTGACCAAAGCGGAGAAGAAAGCAGCAAAGAAAGGTTACGACGAGGAGAAGAGGGCGTCTGTGCCCTACACCCGCCCGTCCTACGCTCACTACTACCCTGCCAGTGACCAGAGCCTCACTAACATCCCCGCCTTCAGTCAGAGAAACTGGTTAGTGACTCACAGCTGCAACAAAACAAAAAAAAGATACTTCAAAGTTTTCATCGTCAACATCTAAACATGAACACGAGGCATGAAGTGATCGAAACTCTCTACTCAGGCGTCCACCTCCTCGTTCCGAAGAGAAGCCAGTCGCCAGTGTCCGGCCGGTCCAGTCAACTCCAGTTCCCATGATCCCCCGGCAGGCGTCTGCAGGCTCTGCTCCAAGCAACGACTCGTCGGAATCCAGCATCGGAGGCTTTCCTGTCAACTGCCTGGAAAAGGCCGGGGTGTTTGTCCAGAGGATCGTCACCACTTCTGGTAGGCCAACTGTACATGTGCCGGATATTATTTTCACTTTTTTGGTCTTCATCTCTTTAGTATTTTAGACTTAATCTTCATTCTCTTAATTCCTTTTTTCCAAGGATTCATCTACTAGTCATGATATGTGTCTGTCGACTCTTAGTAAATTTGTCTTCTTTGGTCTCTTTCAGACATAGTGATTCCAGGCACCAACAGCTCAACCGATGTCCAGGCCAGGATCACTGCTGGAGAGAGCATCCACATCATCAGGGGCACCAAAGGTACAATAACGCTTGACTATACTCATTGATACTTAACTGAATATCATGAGCTGTAGCCAATACATGCAATCACAATGCTGCAAAAGCATCTTCTCTGAGATCCATTTAAGCTTCATTTAATGAAGCAGGTCAGGGTAAGCTTTCACTGGGTGCTGATCATTTCTCTCACCTTTGTCTGTTTTAGGGACTTACATCAGGTCGTCTGATGGTCGAATCTTTGCCATCAGAGCAGCTAATAAGGTCAAGACTGCAGAGGAGAGTACTAAAGCACCACCCAAAGGTAGGACTGACTTCCAGGTTTTTTTTTAGACAAGCAGAGATGTAAAACGATGAGGCACAAAACATTATTGACATTATGATAATATTCAAGCCAACCCGGTTTAAATCTTTATCAAAAGGTAAGATCCAACCCCTGGTTTCTACTTCTCAGACTCTCAGGCCCTACCAGAGGAAGCGTCAACCGATGGCAGCAACGGTTGCCTGTCACCGGACAGGAAGCAGCAGCCCCGCCCTCTTTCACCTGACAGCCCGGAGATCATCAGCGAGTTGCAGCGCTACACGGGTGGCTCAGGAGCTGACACCGCCTTAGGCTCCGGAGCTCCCCTAGAGAGGGCGGCAGAGGGCGACACGAACAAGCTGCCTTCCGCCAAACTGGCCCCGACCAATGGCAGCAACGGGAGCGGTTTTGCTCCTGGAAATCCGAGCCACCATGATGCCTCTGTGACTAATGTGATCCAGCCCACTGTAGCTCAAGACCTGAGAACAGGCTCCAAGCGCAACGCCTCCACCCTGTCCCCGGAGGAGCGGCCCAGTAAGCAGCCCTCTGCAGGCCAACTCTCCTCAGCCCCTCTGGCCACACAAGGCTTCCCCTTCACCGGGGGCTACGGCCTCCCTCCTCTGGGCCTTAACCCCGCCATGTTGGGTGGGTCACTGGGGCACCCGCTCTACATGGGGGCAGGCTCGCCTTACTTCCAGCCCCCCCACACTCAACTGAGGGACCCCGGTTACATGTACCCAGAACTGTTCGGCTTTGGCGGAGCCAGCGCAGTCCCCACCTCCTCTTCCTCCTCCTCCTCCTCCTCCACGACAACCACTGCGACTGCCGTCTCATCTTCCTCCTCATCTTCGGCGTCGGTCAAAGCTGCCAGTTCAGTCCCAGGAGCCCTGCCGCCGTTCATGCTGAGCCCCAGCATGGTGGGCATGGCCGGGATGCTGCTGCCAGGCTTCCCTCTCTCTTACAGCCAGTCTCTGGCCAGCCTGTACACGGGGTCGATGCTCCCCGGTGGGCTGCCGGGCCCGGCCGCCACCCCTGGTCCGGCCGGAGCCAGCTTCCTCTCCCAGTACCCTCCCACTGCTGCCTCCAGTTCCTCCTCATCTTCTCCTTCCTCCTTCTCCCCTTCGGCACGGTTCGAGGGCCACCGGGGCCCAGTGCTGATGAACGGCAGGAACGCCAGCAGCGCCAGCAGCTCGGATGATGACGACGATGTAATTGAGGTGGGGGGACAGTGACAGACGAATGACGCGGTGGTCTGAGCAAACTTGATTCAATTTACAAACCATCAAAATGGGATGACATCCTGTTTGCCGGGAGGCAGGCTTTGAACGGCCTGCGCCGTGGCCATGAGGGAAATGGACAAAGACAAAAAGTGTTTCCTCTACTTGCCTTGGAGAAACAATCTGAATGGGGATGAAGACAGACAAATCTTAATGATGGGTATCAGAAGATGAAACCTGAGGAAGAAAAAAGAAAAGAAAAATCCGAAGACTTTGGGCTTCCAAGTTACTGTCCAATACTGGCATTGAAATACTGATCACTGGACTTCGAACTGCTGAGCTTGGGCCTGCGGTGACCACAAATGGTCACTAGTTGTAGTGTTGACGTTAGAGACTAGTTCTCCAGCTTTGCTAAATGTGGACTTTTTGCTTTTTTTCAGCTAATTAAAAAGATGACGTAGGGCGGAGTTGCTTTAAAAAAAAGGGGGGGGGCGGGTAATTGAGTTAGCTGGTGGTAACATTTGTTAAATATCGGTAACTGAAATGGTATTGTTTGTCAGTTGTCGATTATTGCTACTGACTATTTCTTCAAAAGGTAAAAAGATCAAACAGAACTTTTAAAAAGCATTTTGATTGCCAGGACAGGAGTATTGTACGTTTCTGTTCTTAAAGAAAAGGAAAAAAAAGAAGCGGGATCATTTTAAATTGTAGAAGGTTGAGGATGAAGTTAAAGACAATTACTGAAACCTTAAATTTCTAATGACAGAATGTATGCCGAATCAAATGCCTTTTAAACCAGGCCTTTTTCAAAAGACTCCTTCTATTTAGGCATCAGACGTGGGAAAATCTGATTTTTCTTTTCTGCATTTTATATTTACTTTTCAAAGAAAACTCATTGCCTAAAAACAGCCAGGTGAAAATGAAAAAAAAAAAACTAAACTGTGTAACTCGTAGCGGAGGAGCAACCAACAGAAAATGCCTTTTTGCCTCCATCTTTCTGAATGTTAACTGTGAGAGAGGGGAGGTGAAGAGAGACTCTCTGGATCTCACCCACAGTCTTACTGTAGCCTAGCGAAAAGCGATGCAAAACACTCACTCAAGCCTATATACTGTTTGTGTTCGTACAACCCCTGAGGAAGTAATCCTGGTTTTGGTTACGCTTGTGTCGTTCCTGTGTCCGTATCTGTGTGTCGTGTTCTTGAGGGTTACAAAAGGAAACGTTCAGAAATATATATATATATTTAAACTCTTGTTGCTCGATTTGGTTACTTGTTCTGACGACAACACAGATTTTTTTATTTCCCTCTCTCTCTGTCTCATCTCATTTTGTGAACAGAGGTCATTGTGAAACCAAACACTTTGTTTTTTGTGTCGTTTTTTTGGAGAGAGACGATGTAGCTTTGCCAAAAGTGAGAAATGCACGAGCGCATCGGAGACCGACATCGAAGAGGATCGCGTCTTAAGAGACCAAATAATGTAGAGCAGAATTTGATCTACATCGTCCTCACAGCCCCAGTGGAGACGTCCATGTCCATATCCATCTCTCTGCAGGTAACACTGTACACTGCACTGTAAAAGAGACACACGCCTGTGTACGTCGTCTGTAGACCGCTCGAAAGCTTCACGTGGCCGAGTTTCCCCGTTTGATTCACCACAAACCATCGTTCTGCTGTTCCAGTTGATCCCCTCTGATCACACAAACCTATCGACTATGGTTCTGCACTGTTGCGTGTGGAAGATCTTCTCCTCCAAAATGGCTGCAGAAAGAGCTTTAGAAACCCCCACCAGCTCTTCGGCTGAAAAAGAAATTTCTTAACACCGTCACGTAAAGACCGCTCATTTCCTGCTCTTTCTTTCCCATGTCCTTTTTAGTTTACTTATGTAAAAAAGATGTAGTTCTCTTCTTTTTACGAAATTTTGAATTTACCAAATGTATTTATTTATGACGGTGTATATTTATTCATTTTTATTTTTGTACAATGTTTTTTGTTTTCTTTTGTTGTCTCTCTTTCTTGTTTATTAGTTTTATTGTCATATTACTGTCGTCGTTACTGCAGATGGTGTCTTCGGTTTCTTGTGATTTTTATTTTATTCTGTTTTCTTTTGACGTGACTATCTTGTGAGCATGACTCAGCACATGTGAACTTGCATGTGGACCAACCAATAAGTGCGTTACTGTGCACATTAAAAGCCAGGGTAGCATCTGTGAGAAGGGTCGATTAATGATCATATCCCATTTGTGATCAGCTCTTGATTAGGAGAAACCTAAATAAAAAGAAAAGAAAGGACATCAGGGATACATTGATATTAACACGATACTGAGTTGTGAGCTTTAAACCTTTCGTCCGAATGAGCTCTGATTCCTTCTTTGGAATAACCTGCCTGTTCACACGTTTGTTCATAATTGGGAAGAACATCTAAAGTATGTAAAAACATGAGCCATTTTTGTGCATGTAAACGAAGCTCACTCACAAGTAAAGGGGTCGGAAACTGAAGCAGTCCGAGAAGAAAGAAAATAATGCTATCAAGTGTTTCTCTGTCTTTATTTTCTGTGGTTCATGACCATATCTCCAGAAATGTCCGTGTGTGTCGATGAACAAGCGCGTTTCCTCAGTGTTTAACTGTTTGCTTGTCAGCTCCGCGTTTGACTGACTGCTCTTTTATTTCACAGCTTTCTACTTGAATTTACATATTTATTTATACAAATCGATTCGGTCGGACGAGCCGAGCCAACTGTTTGAATTCCATTTTCGCCGAGGAGTAGATTAAAGCTGCTGTCTGTGAGGATTGAGGATGTGACCGTGGATTACTTTTAGATCCTTTTTTTGCTTTTTGAAGTTTGTAAATAAAAAAAAAACATGTTCTAAATAATACTTTTCCTAATTTATTTGCAACAATAGTAGTAGCATGACGTAGTGCCTACCGTCCATTTGTGTGTCTCTCTCGCTCACACACACACACGTACAGCAACCGAGCACATGTAATGCTGACAACAATGAACCACTCTTAGTCACATGACAATAGTTTAATTTGCTCTCAACTAAAACCCTATGACGTATGAACAATGGCATATTTATGCATTGTAACAATCTAAAGTGTCTTGTTTTTGTCTTGAAGTTAAAAAAAAACATATCATGCCTACGTTGTCAATTAATACAGGTGCAATCTGAACCAAGAGTCAGACCTCCAGTAAACAGAGAATAGAGGACATTTAAGAGAGAAAATGTACTCAAAAGCCTGAAAAACACCTCCAGAAAACAGCAGCTGTACTGTTTGTCTGGTGTATTGTTATAGTACTTGGTGTTTTTTTCCTCTTTGCATTAATATTTTAACACTCATAATATAAAAGTCAGAATCTGTGATTCGCTCCAGACAGTGCTTTATTCTGTTTTTAAGACCACACACTGAAGATATTATCAAAAATAAGTGTTTTACATGACAACCTAATATTACATTGTTTAAATAATGTTTGACATTTTTTATTCCTTTGAAAAAGAGATGAATGTGGACACTAAATGAGCCAAAACGATAAAGGCCAATTTACTGTTTGAAATGTACAATAAAGAAAAAGTTAAATATATGGCACCTTTTAAAGAAAAGCTGGTAATCCATATGGGTGAAAGCAATCACTAAATGAATTGCCAACATTGTTTAAAAGAATTTCCTTGTTGTCTTCTGTCTTATTTATTTGCACTCACATAGATGTCAGTATATCAACATCCATTGTAAAAATACCCCAAATTCACCAGCCTTTATTTTGCAGGTTACTTGAATTTATGGCGGTTTTGGTGGCGTCATATACCGCCCACCAAGAGGATAAAACAGATTCATATATTGGACGCATCAGCCTCCATTTCCAGAGAGACATGTGAAACGTCTGAATGATAACAAGGAGTATCCTGTTTCATTTGATTAATGTCCTGCACACAGATGGTGATGGCTTTGCAGAGACAAATGGCTGAATGTACACAGCTCACCAGCTAATCTGCATGGTTATTCAACTGCAGAACCTGTTCTGGTTTTGTTTGTATACACCTGTGCTTTTATGGATCTCATTTGATCCACAACTATAATGTTCCAATTTACCATCCACAATGACTCAGACCCACGATCGCCTCGAACTAAGATTTTAAAACAAAATTGTGCTTCCTCATAAAATATATAGGCCAGAGTATACTTAGCGTTATCAGCCACAGACTGAGGTAAATCAGTCGTCAGCTGGTGGTAGTATCTCTACATTTGTACATTCATTTTTAGAGTGGGTCTCTAAGTTATGAGTAAAGATATTGTATTTGAGTGCCTAAATTTGGGAAGTGCATAGCATGTACCATGAAGAACAATACATATAATATCGTGGGTTGTTTTCTGTTTATATTCAGTGATACTTGTGATCTTTATCTTTGTGTTTCTGTAAACTCTGAGTGAAGGTTGCTATTCAGTCTGTGTCCTTGTCCCATGTTTTCTTGTTACAACATTTGTATGTGATTTGCCTTTTTTGTAAATGTGATGTGAGTTCCAATTGTTCAACATAAAATGAATGTGTCTGCGTTGTTTTGTGTCTTTTTCATTACGTTGTTATCAGAGTATAATTTGCCTCAGGAGAGACAAAAGGAACCACTTGTTTGGAGATTAAATGTGCAAATTACCCATTTTTAGTGAACAATACTATCAAATTAAACAAGGTAATTTATGAATAACTAACCACCAAAGATGTACATCATCCAACTATATATATATATAGTTATAGTTTTATATATATATATATATATATATAACTATATATAGAGAGAGAGTCGCGTCATTCGTTAAAAAAACTCGGTTTCCCAGACTGCTCTGGTGTTGAAACGTCACGTGACTTGACGTTTGCTCACCGATTGTTGATGACGATGGCAGACAGCGCAGGTCAGTAGCTCAGTGGTGTTCCTGGGAGGAGGAGTGCCTGCTAAGATAAAAAAAAACAACAACATTTTCTCCGGCGACCTGCTCTCTAAACACGGAAGAACTACCCAGTAAGCGGATGAAGCTCCGGTAGTGTGACAAACCTGTGAGCTACACGCGAATTGGCGCCGGTTCAGAAACGTCTCTAACATTGTTTTGAAGGCCTGTTGCTAGCTACTGGGGATCCGCGGGCTAACCCGAGAGACACCGGGCCGAGAGAGCGCAGGGGACCGGGACACGAGCTCCGTGGGCTGGGTTTAATCCACCAGGTTGTATCAAAACGAAGACGTAACCTCTCCTGCTCCAAGGGGGCGGTTATAAACCAGCGCAACTCGAGGCGCTCTCAGTTTGACACCTAGCTAACATTAGCTACCTTGTGTTTACAAGCTAACTCCAGACCCTCACAAGAAGTTGGTACTTGGAAACATATTGTTCAGTTACCTGCTCACTGGTGGGGACTTGTAACCTTGTTCTACTCGTGTCTACGCGGACTGAAGGTCGGCAGCCAGGGAGCGAGATCAAAAGTTATCCCAGCTAAAGGTTACCACATCTTCAAGCTTATCTACTGCTGCATAAAGCGTGTCACCTTATTTGAATAGAAGGAACAGACCTCGCCGTGTTGATTACCGAAGCTACCTTTAACCCGTTTGAACGACAGTGTCCCGGATGAAGGCTCACAGAAAAGTGTGGAATCTACTGCTGTCAGGACTTACAGGTGTCACCTGTTCTTCTTGGCATTGTTAGTCTCGCACAACCAAACATCTGCCGTTTCTGCTTTCTCGAGCCGATCTGCTCAGGAAACAGACCACAATGAATCGTTACCTGCCGGTGGCGCGGCAGCACTTTCTGGCCGCCCTCGCCAGCACCAGTGTGGTGGTAAAAAGTATAAGTGCCGTGGTGGTCCTCCTCTATCTGCTGTCATGGGTCGTTGACACTCCGTATGCGCTGGGGGTGACCCCGGGCTACCTCTTTCCGCCCAACTTCTGGGTGTGGACGCTGGTGACCCACGGGGTGGTGGAGCAGCACGTGTGGGGTGTGGCGGCCAACTTGGGCACGGTCATGGCCTGTGGCCGTCTGCTGGAGCCTCTGTGGGGCGCTCTGGAGCTCCTGATCTTTTTCGCGGTGGTGAACGTCTCCGCGGGCCTACTGGCGGGCCTCTCCTACATGCTCACCTACGTCTCCACCTTTGACCTGGACTACCTGTTTGCGGTGCGCATCTACGGAGCGGCCGGGTTCGTGGGAGGTGTCCTGGTGGCGCTGAAGCAGACCATGGGAGACACCACTGTGCTCAGGGTGCCACAGGTGAGGCTAACGTGTACCACAAGTCATTTCTGCTCTGCATGGATGCTGATTGGCTGTGAATAACATCAGACCAGTGAGGAGTTGAGAATGTAAACAGCACTGGAAACCTAACCAGTAGTCATGGAGGTGTGTCCATAAACCAGCCTGTGTGTCAGATTATGGCCACACATCAAGGACACACCTGGTCAGATTTACTAAAATGTGCTTTTCTTTGTTTTTAGTTTATATTAACATATGATTTCAAGAAGATTTCCCTAAGTAAAGACAAAGTGCCGGATCTTATGCCTACGTCAATAAGGAAACCATTTGTGTCTTTGGCCGTCTTTGGAGCACTGGAGTTTAAAGGATAGCTTTTAAAAATAAGGAGTGTAAATATACACACTTACCGACAACATAGTCACTCGCTTGTTTTTGAATTTGGATAAATACAGTTGTATTTGTGCTGGAAGTCCTCGTGTGGTGAAGCCCATGATGTTTGTTTCTTTCAGATGTTCAGGAGTTGCAGTCACCCTTGAGGCTGTAGCTTTTGGTTTTGCATGAAAGCATCTAGTTATGTGTCTTTAGGCTCCTTACTAACACTTTGGTGAAAAACACACAGGACAGGACACTTTAAACTGCAGCCGTTAAAACAACAAGCTATTTTATATCTACTGCAGGGCTTTAAAGTGTACGTTTTTTTTATTTACAATGTGCCTGATTCTTAAATTGTGATTTTATGCTTGAGGAGGCATAGCGTTTCTTGTACTATTCTTGCATACAAGTAGCATTTCCTTCATTTAGTGTTTTAGGGTTCGGGTTGGTTAGGTAGAGTAGTATGGTATTATCTTTAATGGTTGTGAGCACACCCTTCTTATATACAGTCTATGGAGCACACACATGTCAAATATAGTGATCATGTTGTTCTATTAAAGCCAGTGGTTTGAAGCCTGTTGAGTGTTTGATTGGTTTAAGCCTGTGATTCTAAAATTTGGACTACAGTGTGATCTGGTAATTTACATTTTAGGATTAATTCTGATGCTCTTCTGTAGAGCCAGTGTCAGAATAAGGATTTAGTATTTTTGCTGAGGCACACATTAGCTACACATTCCTAACGTGTATCTGTGAAACTACCAGACTGCTTTTTGAGCTTGTTGTGAGTTTGGATAAAACTGGGATCCTTCACTCTAATCCTCCATCAAAACTCTGGTAATGTTAAATATGACTCCCGCCCTCCACCCTGGCATGCAACCAGCTATTGTTTGCTGTTCCAATTCCTGAATCTGGCTGACTTGAGTGAATTGTGGGAACTGGCAGCCCCTGTGGTCTGTAGACGAAATGGTAGCCGTCCCTTTTGCCTGATTACTCTGGATCCCTGGAACTGAAAGCTGTCTCTCCCTCCTATCGTAGGTGAGACTGAAAGCAGCACCGGCTCTGGTCCTCCTCCTCCTGGCCTTGCTGCGCCTGTCCGGGCTGCTCGACAGCTGCGCTGACCTGGCTGCGTACAGCTACGGCGCCCTGTCCGGCTGGGTCTACCTGCGCTTCTACCAGAGGCACAGCCGGGGCCGCGGGGACATGTCGGACCATTTTGCCTTCGCCAGTTTCTTCCCCGAGGCGCTGCAGCCAGCCGTGGGGCTGCTGGCGGGGCTGGTCCACGCCTGCCTCGTGAAGGTGAAGGTGTGCAGGAAGATGGTGAAGAGGTACGACGTCGGGGCGCCCTCCTCCATCACCATCAGCCTGCCGGGGACCGACCCACAAGATGCCGAGAGGAGGAGGTGAGTCAGAGCAACAACAAAAACACAAAACGACTCCGCCACGAGATGAAAAAAATCATGTTTTTATGTTACAATAAACAAGTGGACAAAGTTGCCTATTGTAAAATTTTACAATTAAATTCCGATTGGCATCAAAATAAATCATAAAAATGTTAATTTAATTTAATTTGTAAATTCACTGCTCACTCTGACCCAGAGTATCTGTGTCATTAAATACATGAGGTTGGTCACACTGCCTTTTGATTGGTGTTTTATTATTCATGGTTTTATTGAATGAGTAGTCATCAGTAGTTTTATTCTGCCCTAATGGTCTAAATACTATCTTGGAAGCGTTGAATACTTAAAATCTTAGTAAATAATAGTTTTCCAATTCAATCATTGAGCATTAATACAAAATGTTGTTGTTTATAGTTTATTCCTGACTTTGGGAATCAGCAGCTGAGAAAACAGTCTCGCCACAAGATCCATTTACTTTCTGTGATATCACAAAATGTTCGGCAGCAGGATGATGTTCAATTATATGAAACCATCGTCATTACAAACCCATAGACTGTCCAGAATCTATGCAAGTATCTATGAGTGAATGGAATACTCGACACACACCCATATGGTAGATTTAATACTCCAGTCAGACACGAGGAACAGAAACAATGTTGTTTTATTTACTCTGGGAAGGGTTGCTGAGCCTCCGTGCTCTTCTTCAGTAACACTTCTCAAACCGTTCACTCATGACTCGGCTCTACAGTGCTCTCAAGCTGTCAGAGGTTTGTTTCACTTCCTGCTCCTGTGTTAGTAGACACACTCTCAAGCTGTCATACAGATCCACACACACACACACACACACACACACACACACACACACACACACACACACACACACACACACACACACACACACACACACACCTGGGCTAACATAAACAGTTGCACATGTTAAGCAACGTCCCAGTTAGCAAACAAGTATTATTACATTTTTATCCAGAAACTGGTTGAACTTGATTATGTTTCAGTCTGCAATGCTACTCATTGAATGAATCTACGGCCTCTCCGTCAATGTAAATGTGAATTTAACCTCACGTGATGATTTAAATAGTAATTTGGTACTTCTCCAGTATAAATGAGATTTCATTTCATTCATTCCAAGAATGACAGTATGAGAGAAAAGTGTGTTATTTGTCTGTGAATTTCTCTTGCTGTTGGAAACGGCTTAGTCATCGCAGTTACGTGTTCAGTCCTTGTGAACATTGTCATTGTCTGCATGCTTCAGCTCTGCTGCCACATGTTTCAGAGCCGTGGCATCAGTTTCAATTGAAAGACGAGACCCTATAAGCTAGGGGTTTGTAATCTTGACAAACTAGCAGGAGTACCCTGTGCTCTGCCCGTGTAAGGACGTTATGTTTGTTTAGCTGATGAGGGGTTACTCCCTTTAGTTGTCTCGACAGAAGTTCTCTTGTCTTTTTTTTTACTCGTTTCATTCAGATAATGCTTTTGAAGCATTAGATTACATCGCGTTTAAACAATCACAATCGGGCCTCCCTTGTTGTGCAGCTGTACATCTTTCTGTAATAAATGATCCGTATTTCTCTCTTCCTTTCAGACAACTGGCCCTCAAGGCTCTGAACGAGCGTCTAAAGCGCGTGGAGGACCAGTCGGCCTGGCCCAGCATGGACGACGAGGAGGACGAAGACGAGGACGAGGTCAGAACCGACACACAGCCGCTCCTCCCAAGTGGGCGCGACCCCTCCTCCTCCTCCACGCCGAGACCAGCGGGGGGGCCCGTCGGTTCCTCGTCCTCCATGTCGCAGAGCAGCGGAGGGCCGTCCGCAGGCGGAGCGCAGCACCCGGAGTCCAGCATCATCAGCTTCGAGGATGCCCCTTCTAGATCGTAACAAATGGAACACACGTGTACAGAAACGCTCCGCTGGGTCTCACTGGCAGGTGTACTGGTGTATTCAGCGGCCCTGACTAGTGTACAAATATGCTCAGTGAGTAGCTATACGCTCGACATCGCACACGGCAACACAAAAGACATGTTTGACCAGTTCATACACACGACCGTGCCCTCACAAACACTCTTGTCAATGTCATCGCGGCGGCCAAAGGGGCGGTAAGTGTACAGCGCTCTCAGTTGGTTACAAACGCTCGGTGTAGTTGGGCGAACTGGACACTCGATTCTTCTCCTCCTTCCTGCATACGACCGACCGACCGACCCGCAAATCAACCAGAAATTCTGTCTTGCCCGGACATGCCTCGGTCCACTGCTTCATGTGTCGCTTTCTCTTGCTTTCTAAATAAATAACAAAATGGGTGTACAATAGTCTTTTTTTTTTTTTAGGAGCAGCCATAGTTTAGCCATAGAGACTCGCGCTGAGTTCTTGATGAAAAGGCCGACTCTACGCGTTTGATAGGCGCTGAAAACACGTCTGAAAGTGACATTTGCTTTTAGTTCTTGATATTTAAGCAGGTGTGTGCGGGAGGAAGTATGAACACTCGGCAGAGGAAAGAAGCTGCTGCAGGTCTGTCCTGCTGATGAACTGTGATACAAAACTTCAAGATTTGAAGAGGTGCCCGGTGAAGAGAATCTTTCCGGACTATTTTCATTTGCCGCCTGGTGTGTCTCTCTGGAACGACGAGAGAAACGAACCGTGTCCCCACTTTTTAATAAGAATCCCCCATTTGTCTTTCAACGGAGAACAATTCTGTATTTCTTTCTTTTTCTTCTTCTGGGTCTGTTCATGACGAAACAAAATCCAAAAAAAACACACCTTTTTTGTTTCTGTGCACGTTAACGGTGTTCCTGCACACAGATGTGTGGACGATGCTTCTTGTTCTACGAGTTATAACTCGATTATATTTTTTAAGGTTAATATTAAGCCTACTCCAGGAGCGTCATCCTGTACCGTTTTACACTTTGGATCTGAAATGATACACGAATCAGGAAGAGCTGTTTTAATTATCTGTGTGCATGTGATGCAGAGAAGTCACCGTCATGGTTGTTAGTCATTCGGCACCATTACAAATACAGAGAAGGGTAGAGAATAGGCGTTACGTTTACAGTTGCAGATTCCTCTTTGTATCCGTGCTCTTGTCAAAAGTCTGCTCTGATTTGTTGTGTCTCAGACTCGAGGGGATAAATAACTCCGCAGACAGTGGACGCCTGCATTGATCAGTAATTGGCCTGTAAAATGTTTCCCAGTCACATCCTTTGCACTTTGTAACATCTTTCATTTCTTCACTCACGATGCCAAGTAGGACCAGCGGTGAATCGTTCTCTCTGAAGGTTGTTTTGCAGCTAAGTCGTTTCAAAAAGCTCCATAAATTCTACCAGTGATTCGTTTATTTTGCATCCAGTCGGATGTCGCAGTCTATTATGGTAACAATCAAATCATTAAATTCCCACCTGTCACCTTTTTTTTATTTTATTTTTTTTTAAACTTGCGATCTTCAGGTTGAAAACGTTTCCAAATTACAAGAGAATTTCCAAATAGTTCAGAAGGTGTCCCGCGCACTTCTGCTGCACATATTTAACGAGGAGCGTACAGTTGATGTACGAGATGCTCACTAGTCTTCCTGGGACAACAAGCCCAGTGGATTATGCTGCAGGCTGTTGGTGCTCCGACAGCTGCTGTGTCTTTGTAGCTGGGCAACGCTTTTATTTCACAAAGCATCTTGAAGAAAAAAAAAGAAGCTGATTGATGGTCGTTTTGGGGTTTCTTAGTCATTTCCTCAGCAGGTTCCTTCAGATACATTGAAAAAAAAAAAGGTTAAAATCTAGAAACTACACAATGTTTGAATTATTGTTTGATGTTTAATTATAATATGAAGTCATTCTGTTTTTTCATATGTAATAATCTATTTGCTGTGTGAAGTAAAACCTTGCAGTTATTTGCCACTGACTGAATTGACATTGACCTTAAATTGAAAACTAATCAAATGTAACAAAACACAGATAATTCTGCCATCAATCGCCCGCCACCATTAACCAGTAGGAGAAACCTCCCAGAAGAGCTCTGTGGTTATTCAATGTGTGAGCGAAGTATCTTGACAGTTTATCAACAACCGTATCTAATATCCCAGAAACGCTATGTAAGTATTGCATACACATATGTTACATGTGTGGGAAATGGTGGAGTACGTCAAACGGAGAGAAAGACTGATAAAAGTCCTGATTCCTGACCAGCTCGCGGTTTCTCTCTGGCGGACACATTTGATAACGTAGTTTTAGAGGAAGAACTCCACTAGATTGGCTTTTTCTGTATTTTTATTTTTTGACATGCTGCCGTGTGACTCGACGCGTTGAGCTGTGAAACGAGCGATGATGTCACCAGGTCTGTAACGAATGCTCCTGGGAAACATTAGCGGTCTGATATTCAAACTGGCAATGGCTTTAGTTTTGTCCCTGTTGATTTCCAGCCCGCAGTTATGTGTTCCTTAAAATAGTATGTCCGGCAAATTCCGATTCAATATGTTTATTAATAAGTCACTTTTCACCAGACGGAAATGTGTCATGTATAGGAAGTGATAAGCCATATTAGAGTGATGGAGTTCTGTGTGTTGTGTTTCTCTTCCTCATTTCACTCTGCTCTTATTTATTTATTTTTAGGACTAGAAGATGTTTGCGTTGAATGAGCGCGGCCGTTCTTCCAGTGAAATACGTCAAATCAAGCTTCAGAGCGTCGTCAAATATCTGAAATCTCAAACCGCCTTCTACCTTTTTTTAAAAGCGTTCACGGGCGCAGTGGAGGAAAAAGTGTCGAAACAAACCAGCACATCCAGTAATTACAGATGGTCCTCTTCATACCATTTCAACTGCGAGTTACTCTTCCCTCAGCTGCTGACACGGCTTGCATCAGCAGCAGTGCAGAGATGCCTGAAGATAACCGTGAAGTTGTACAATTTGATCGGCGGGAGCTCGTAGGAATGTTGTAGTTGTTGTGAGTCTGAGGTTACAGATTGAGTCTGGCCAAACCTCCATCCCCGTTCCCTTTGTTTTGTTTTCTCCTGTATTTATATTTGCTCTGACTTCAAACATCCTGACGGAGGAGAAAGGGATGAGATCACGCACCATCGGTGTGAATGATGCCAAATAACAGGTGGTGTTGACGAGGAGAGCTAAATGCGAGGACAATAAGTGGATCTCTGGGTTCGTCAGTGGACGAGCTCTTGATTACAATATGGCTCCATACGCGGTTCATAAGTGTGTCGTCCTGTACACTAATATCTTGTCATTATCAAAGTCACACCACAGGCAGGTTTGACTACTTTAACCCTCAGCAGGTGCTTTCTACCCAAACAATTAGATTTTCCCCGTTTGGTTTCCTGTCAAAGTGTCCGATGGATGTCCAGTTTCTCTGACCAGACTTTGTGTGAATTGGAATTTTAATGTAATCAGGAGAAAGAAGGTCTCTTTGACCGTTTAAGGTTTTAAAGTTGATTATTTGCCGGTCCTCATTTGCGGGTACAAATCGATTACTAGCAATTATGGGAAAGCTTCGTAGACATGAGTAACATGACTACGTCAAAGTCTGCGATGGTTTGGTTTGATGATGAGCCTGAGTATGTTCACGTGTTCTAGGAGCTTGACATTTTTCAGCCAGACAGGCAACACATTTCCTGATGATGTGATTGTTTGGTCGAGTGGTTTATTTTGGGGTAACGCCTGTCTGGACTCGAGCATGAAAGCGGTTTTCCTGCCCGACAATGATGGACACATTACAGATGAGTCTGCTCTGTTTGTGTGTGTGTGCTGCTGGCAAAGAAGGTCATTCACGGCAATGGTTTAAGAAAATAAATCATTTTCACTACTTTTCATTTTCCTTATCTGTCCCTACTTTTGCACCAACAGATGTTGTTCATACTAATGGCCGTCTCTCTCTCTCTCTCTGCATTGTGGCAGTTGCACAGACTTTTCTGTTTTTAGTTTTCAGATATATTTCTTTATCTCTATATGAAATAAAAGACGATTGTATGAAATGAAAAGAAGTGTTTCAGTCTTTGCTGCGTTCCCGGCGTGGTATTTGCTGTCCTGCTGTGGTTTTACTATCAGGGTGGGTTAGGTAGTGGTGTGGTGGAGCAGTGGTTTGACCTCGAACATCCCACCACAACCACGATTCCTACGGAGTCTATTAGCGTTCTATCAGATGCTGAATATTTGTAAAATTAGCAAATCAACGTGTGATTTGGAGGAGACTCACTGTTTTGTGGTTAGATTTTAGACACTTTCTCTATCGTTGACTATTCGAGTGTTTCACTAGAGACAGTATTATGAACAACAAAATAATTGAGAGGGTTGGAACGAGTACTGGGATAACCTTCTCAAGTCAAATTGCACCTTAATGTTAAATACTGTAAAAAGACTCAATATTGAGGACTACTCTGACCAAAAAAATACCAATATGTCCCCCTTAAAAAGACTGTTCTGTCTTCACATACAGTGACCACTTTGGACATCTACCAATTCATCTGAAATTCACTAATACTGTCAAAAGTGGTGATCACTGAATATAAGAGTACAAATATTCAACCCTGAATGAAACATAATCGTGATTGGACAAGCAGAACTGTAGGACTATTGCGGTCATTAGTATAAAGTATTAGTGATTCTGAACAACACTAAATTACCTTGTGATGAGATTGATGATAGATGAACTTTCCATCTGAGTTTTTAAGCCAGCATGAACAGCATGAAGACGTCACTAAAGTGCTCTTTTTAAATGTAAATCTGAACATCTGCAGTACAATGACAACCGGGCATCCTCCACCTGCTGAGGAAGGTCATGTGATGTGATCGAAAAGCTCGTCAACTACTGTTTCCAGGCAAACAAAGTGTCCTTGCACAACTGATCGACATGTTTTATGTATTAATATTCTGTTGAACATGTAACGTGCTTTGTTAGAAACTGCAGGCTTTTTGCCCTCCTCTCCACAAGAGGCACCAGGTGGTGGTTCACGACACTTAAGGTACCTGTACCTCATAAATAGAGGCCTGGATGAGGACTTCCTCCCCTTTGTCTCCAAACACCTCCACCTGGATCGAGTGTTAGCTGCTGTTTTCCACGCGTCTTTAGAATTACTTTCAATGTAAGTAGCAATTTATATCTACTATTGAGATTATGATGTATTTCAGATGATTAACGGATCATCTTTGATCTCGTTTGTTTTGTAATATTAAGAAGTACATGTTAAGCTAATAATTGTATTTTATAGATATTATTTAAATTCGATGTGCAAATATTTGGCATGATTTAAAGGCTGACTTTATGATTTGAACTAGATGTTGTAATCACTTTCTTTCTTTTTGTTTAGAACCATGGCAATCAGAAGCAATCAACTTCAAGTAACTTCCTGGATTTTAAATAAACTGCTGGAGTGATTGAACCTGGTGGTTTCCTGGTGGTTTGTGGCTCCAGTTAGAACATTACATCACTAACGTGCTTTGCCCTCCGTTAGTTACCTAAACTGTCCACCAGGTGGAGCAGTAAGCACAGACTCCTGGCTCACAGGCAATTACAATGAGATGCATTTACAGCTCCAGTTTTGGAAAAGCTGTAATTAGCTCAATTAACTCTAATTAGGGTAATAACACAATTGACTCTAACCTATCCTCTTCTACGTGGGGACATAACGCCAGCATTTCTTACGGGTCCAGTGCACTTTAGGTTATCTTTTGTGTAGTTAGACGCTAAACTAAATGAAGTGTTTATCATAGGAACTATTGAATCATTTTGGCCCCCGGTAATGGTTAAAAAAAAACTGGAATATAGTCTCTTAAATTACAAACTTAACATTGCAACGCTTTGTCTTAGAACGTTACAACAAAATCATCTACTGTTCACTACAAACGCACGTCTGATAATGTGTGTGTGTGTGTATATATATATATAGATATAGCTCCACGTAAATTACACGTTTCCAAACGGTTGACGAGTTGGTAACTGCTCCGAGCGCTCGCACACCTCGTGCCCGCGCAGGTGTGGCTCTCATGCTCGTGACCGTCACCCCTCCCCCCAGCTACAAAATACAAACCCTGGCGGCGCGCTCCCGTGAAGTAATTCATTGTATCAGATTGAGAGGAAGCAACGAGCGACTCAACTGGTCTGCGACTCTGCACCGGGAAACACCAATAAATCCGACTGCAAGCCATATAAACTGCAGGTAAACTACTTTATGGAACACCAGACCGGTAGGAAGTGCTACTTGACTCGTATTGTTGAGTTTAAAAGCCGACAGGGTTATTTTAAAAGTTGTCCGGAGCTCCGAGAGGCCGCGCTAGCTAATGTAAAAGCTATCGAGGTTAGCTCACGTTAGCTTTAACCTCAATGCCGCTTCCGCACTCCACACACTCACTTGTGCTGCGCAGAAAACTAACGTTAGTGTATTCTAAGTGTCTCCTTAGACCGTAAATAATCGGCCATACACTACCGGGGGCTTTTGGTAAACTGTGAAAACTTAAGTGACGCTTAAATAATGTAACCGTGAAGACTTAATCGTAAGACTGGCCTAGATATGCGAGCCGGAGACAAACAATGAGGCTCTTTTACTGACCAGGCAGCTTCCCAACGGCTCAGCGTCACTTCTTGAATGTCTGCTCGTGGTAACAGTAGTTATATGTTCATGTTAGACGCTTATTGTAGGCTGACATGCCCAACACTATAAAGAACAAATACTCTACTTTTAACACCCCAACTGTATGTTCTTATTTTGTAGGTTATTAGAACATGTCAGTGATCTTGGTTGGGGTTTACGTTTTATTTTCTAATTTGATCATTTAAAGGTGTTGTCTTGAGCAGGCCTGGCCCTCTGAGAAGTCAGAAGTATATAATGTGTGTCTCTGTGTTTGGTTTGGATCGTTCTCACACTGCGGACACACGAGCCATCTGTTGCCTCTGTGATGACGCCATCTTTCTGGTGACCCACCCAGTGGCTCTCTGGTTTAAAACCAGCGTGTGACTGAACACTGGGATCTCTCACAGCTCTCAACACCACCGTGTCTGTGCGTTGGTTACAGTGGTTAGTGGACCACACGAAGCACCAGTCGGTGTACTAAGTGTAGAGTATCTAACCTCTTAGCTAGGGCTGATACTGAGCAGATGATCCATCACTACGTTTTGATTGACCACAGTTATCGATGATGTGACAATCTTCTGGGTGTGAGTTGTTATCATGCAATAGTTAACCTAAGGAAGAGCCCTGCAATGTACATGCTTGTCAAGCTGATACTTTTCTTGTTCAGAAGATTTTATAATTTAACTAAGTTGCGAAGGTAAATTCACTTATCGGTAAATACAATCACACTGTAAAGATTTATGACAACCACATTTTATGCAAGCAGACTTGTGCAAACAGATACAGAATTTTCCAAATCTAATATTTTTGGATGAGGCTAGAGTGTAATTTTTTTGATATTTTATTTTTCCCACTGTGATGCTGTTAACTAACATTATATCCTCTCCACCAATGCATAAACAAATATAACAGTGTCTGACTGATATGCAATTTCATTAAATGGATAATTCATTAATATTTTGTGTAAAAGACTTCCATGTCTCCTTTCTCCAAATGGGCCATTTAAAATGATTTTTAGGAATTTGTATCGGCAGGAAGCAGTTGCTCGTTATTCTTAATGGTCCACTTATTTAAGCTATTCAGGTTTTTTATTATAAGGATTAGAGTGTGCATTATGACACTATTCTGCTTATTGACAAGGATCAGTTTTTTGGCTTTGATTATCACACGGGTGGATCTTAATGACAATTTGTCTTAATTAGCCGTATGATTTGTCTGGTTAACTTTTAAATTCAGGATCCTTGACATGTCCTTGTAGCTGTCATCTTCATAATGTAGGTTTGACAAATTGTTTAATTAAGCCATCAAATTACTAAGCAGTCACCGCAAGAGAGGTGTATTTCTTTTTTTTTTTACTGCCGTATTGCTTCATTATACCTCTTCCTTTCACAGTAATGGGTTAATTAAAAATGTTGCCGCCCACATAAATGCATGTCAGGTGGCAGAGGGAGCCCACCTGCCAAGTTTGTGTCAGAAACTGAAATATTCATCAATCGGCAGTCAGTTAACCCTCACTAAGCCGGGGCTAATGTTCCACGCTGAAGACTGCGTGGGGGTGTTTCCTGGCATAAACTCACACACACAGGCCTTTTGATGCAACTGTTGCCTGTGTGGGGTTTTCTAAAGGACATCCTGATGAATCATCAAGCGCACAGTAACCATTTTAATAATACATTTTAAAGCTGTGTCACACAAGGAAGCAATGCAGAATGATCATCGCTTCACTTAATACCTTTGTTTCATCAGCGACACAGAATAGGTTTGTGGTGATGATTATGATAAACTGGTTGTTTGGATGCATGAGTGGGTTTGACTGGCAGGTCTGCCCTCAAACACATTAGCTGCTTTAGTTTGATTGAATGACATCCCTGAGGTGGACACAAGATTGAAAGACGAGACCTATCAAAAGTTTTTGTTTGAAAAATTAGTGTGACTTATTCAGATAAGTAGCTAAGGAGAGTGGGATAAGCTGTTTTTCAGAAGGAGCTCAATCAGTGCTGTTTGTGTGTCATGAATCAAACATTCCTGTTGGGAAAGTCAGTTGAAGTGAATCACAAAAAGGCAGGAAGGCTTACCCTTGCTGCCAGTTGTCGTCCTTCTATTTTCATTGACTGTGTTTATCTCCTCTCCGTATCTATCCTGCTGTGTTAATTTGATCCTGTTTGGGTTATCCCCCGTCTCTCCTCATCCGTTGTTTGCCTGTCTCTTAATTTCACCTCATGGTCTCTTAGCTAACATGCAGGTGGGGCAGAGATCTGCACACGTGGCCCGCTGCTTATTATCAACCAGGATTATAGTTTATCAGGGGAGTACCAGACGTGCACTCGATTTGTTGTTACTGTGACCTTTTTGTATCACCCTCTGTTAAGGCATTCTTTAAAAAAAATGTCAGTCTTTCTCTGCGCTTGCTGGCGCATTGAGCCAGTATGGGACTGGGTGATTTAGCCAATAAAAACAATCCCAGATGTTTTTCGGAAAGCCTATTTAAAGCAGTGGGACAAAAGAAAACACAATGGTAATGTCAGACATTTGTGGCATGACACAAGAGTTCAGGCAGTTAATTGCTAATGGAGATTTTCCTGTTGTGTTGCTGTTTTATGCTTTGTTTTCATTGTGCCCCTGTTAAGTGTTTCCTGCATTTTTAAGCCAGGAAAAGGTTTAGATACTAACTGTTTTTATTTATAGATAGTTATAGTCTGATAGTGTCATTGATCTTAGATGTTTTGTATTTTTACTGATTTCAAGACCCCTGTTGTCTGAAAAGCTGCTCTAAATCAATAATTGGCGGCTTTAATGAATTGCTTTTAGGCACCTAGACATCATTTGTTGAAAGGAGGGCACATTGTTATTTATCCCGTTCCCCCGCTGGTCAAACGTTTCAAGCATTGACCATACAGTCACCTCCAGGCTACAGCCGCCCCCATTTTTGTCTTTTCCTTTTTCCCGAAGTCATGGAGTGAATGGTCTAATGTTTTTTGACACTGCTGTCCTACTTAGAGTATTCAGCCACCATTTATAGAATGCATGCAGCACCTCGCTGTGCTTTGGTGCGTTTTAGGGTCAGAAACTAATGGGGCAACGAAGGCTGAGATTTCAAGTCAATTTTATCAGGGAGCAGACAGAGTATTAGAGTGATTTTGTGTGTATTATAATCAACTCTTGTAGTTGTCTTACTGTAACACGTGAATGCAAATAGTGTGCCCAATGGGCCACGGCAGGTGAACATGTTACTGTCCAGATGTGGTTTAAAAAAGGGCTGGTTTTTTTTTCATCAGAAAATGACTGAATATGCAGACAGAAGATGACGAAAAATGAGGCAGCTCACGGTAGCTGGAAATGGCAGTAGCTTAAAACTGCTGTATGGACAAAAAGGGGGGGGGGAAATTGAAGGGGAAGTGAGACAGACAGAGACCATCTTCTCATATAAAGCACATTCAAGATTTAAACAAATTTTAGCAGTGCAATCCTTCTTTTTTTTTTTTTTTTACAGAAACATGCTTTCAATCAAAATCCCTGTTATCCCAGGTATCTGGTGAAGATAGTGACACGGGGAAGGAAATTGAACCTGTAACACTTCAAGAAACGCTGTAGCTCGGCTGATGAATCGTGAAAGCGCAGGAGAGGTGTCTGTAGTTTGCCTTCTATCACACATACAGCTGACTCACTGTGATGGCGGCAGCAGAAAGGTAGAGAAACGTGATGGACACTGCACAGTGCTGCACCTCCACAGATGGAGGAAATAACCCGTCTGGGATATGATTCATTATCCTCTCTATATGTGGTCTGGTCGTCCTTGTGCAGTTAGTAAGTACATGTACTGTGTTGGTGTAAAAGTTGTCTCTGCGGCAGTGCCACCTTGACCGATGAGGTGCATTTGATGTGTACTTGGTGAATAAAGTGGCCTTTTGCACACAGTTCCTCTTCAAGTACGAAAGGAAATTTCTGTTTCCTGTTTCATGTTGTGGTCACACTGTTGTCGGCGAAATGTGATCGTAATTCTTGTAATTATTCAACGGAGTGAGTTGAATGCGTTTGTGACTTTCTGTGAAATGGCATTTCCCAATATGGAGTGATCCAAGATGCTCTCAGCCAATGACACGAGGCTGCATGACACTCATTTGCCCCAACTTCCCTTAACTCTGTTGGGCAAGCTCGTCCTCTCACACCACCGCCGACGCGTCCATTGGGTCTGTTGCTGTCATGAGTTACTGGAACCTCGGATCAATTTTACTTACTAGTAGCCCTTGTGCCGTAATGACATCTTTGTGTTGACACCTGTATGTTGTGTAAGGATGGGAGAGGAACCTGCAGTACACAGACATTTAATCTTAACACGGCACCAGGAGGACCTTATGATTTATGATTACTTTATTTAAACGAATGGTGTGTAGGATGTTTCTTCACAAAACGTAAGGTAGAGTGATTCCAGTATTTATTTTTTTTGCCGTTTTCATATAATTTCTTCATTATCCGGATAGTGTTGTGAATTGCATTTATCTTGGTCTGGATACGTGTGAGATGAAATTCTCTCATTGTCCCATGCTTATTAAGCCAGTCAGTCTGTAGCTTGATATGCAGCTGTTCTGCAGGATGTTTGTATGATTTAATGTTGTACATAAATCACTAATATGATTTTTTCTTTTTATTCCATTAATCTCACAACCCCCTGAGAAGTACAACGTTGGGTTGAGAGGCACTGTGGTTTTCCAGCTCTGTGGTTAAATGTGTCAAGTGTAGTGTTGCATGGTGCACCTGCACTATGCATGATGTTGCACATTATTATCTTCGCCAGAAGGATCATGCGATTGGTCGTGTGTGTGGGCCCTTGACTGAGAGTGACTGAGTGACTCTGTGTATCCGTGAGAGTGTACACCTCTGTACAGCAATGGACATAATTTAATACATTAGTTGTTAGCTCCACTGCAGCCAACGGTACTAGCGCTCGTCCTGCTGATTTCAACTTGGATTTGTTGTTCACAATGTAGCACTGTCAGGGATCTGCTACTAGAAAGCAGTGCTGTCGATCTCCCAACTGCATTTTTTTAAACTTAAGATCAGCCGACGGCTCTGCTGTAACAGTTGCACTTCTGATCCTTTTCACGTGGCGTGTTGATCATAACCTCCTCCTCTGTCTTCCTCCAGGGATGGCAGCCATCCGTAAGAAGCTGGTGATCGTGGGGGATGGAGCTTGTGGTAAGACCTGCCTTCTGATCGTCTTCAGCAAGGACCAGTTCCCTGAGGTCTACGTCCCCACTGTGTTCGAGAACTACGTAGCCGACATAGAGGTGGATGGCAAACAGGTGAGGCGATTACAGTGATTCTGTGTCTGTAGTATCCATCGGTTCTTTTATTTGTTGTTTATTGTTTTGCCGTAATTGGTTGCTTTGGTTTCTGTAATATTAATTGTTTTTTTATGTTAATCTTTTTCATATGAATATACTTTTCATAAACTTTTTATGTTTATACTTTTTTTTTTTTATTGACACTATTGGCCAGTCTACTTGGTTTCCCTAACTGTCACAACACATGGCTGCCTCTTTTAGTCTCTGCATGTTTTTTTGTGCTACCCTGGGTGCTCCATCATGCCTCGTGCTTTAATTCTGCCCTCAGGGTTTAGTGAGCAAGTGTTGGTAAAACCACACTGTTCCATTTTCAGATCTTCCCTCCCATTGCAGCCGTCATCTGCTCAGTCTAGTCTGAAGCCTTCGAATTCATTGTCTAAATATTTGTAGGTGTGCGTGTGGCTCATGTTTTAGGTGTTTTAGACTGTGCCGTCAACTGCCTCAAGCTAGCCAGGTGTCTTGTTGACTTTATTGTAGAGCAATACATACACGTCCTATGTGGATGCAGATGGACAAATTTATGATAGTTCATTCCTGATTTACGAAAACCTTTCCGACCCCCCAGAACCGGCTCATTGTAGGCTTAGGACTGACTTCCACACTTTGTACAAATTCACTGTAACTAGAAGGATATATTCTCTAGAGTGTGACTTCCAGGTTGCGTGCGTGTGTGTGTGTGTGTGTGTGTGTGTGTGTGTGTGTGTGTGTGTGTGTGTGTGTGTGTGTGTGTGTGTGTGTGTGTGTGTGTGTGCGCGCCACTCTGGATAACTGCAGCACCCAGCCCAACTCATCAGTCATACACCCACATGTCCTGACCTCATTGTGGGTTAATGGGATTGTGGGACGTTGTGTCTTTATTGGCTGTTTGATTTCTAACCCTCTGTGTGCTGCTGAGGAGGACTCGGGCTATTTCTTGTGTCACACTTTTCCAAATCTGGTTTCCGTTCCCGATTTAGCTTTCCAGTCTGCTCGCTCAGAGAGGTTTTTTTTATACATCACTGTCACATTTTGTCCTGTTCGGGCCTCATTAGGAATGAACAAATACAGAATCGGTGTGCGGTGGTTGTTTTTAAATTAGACACAGGTGGTGGGTCATATGTGTCATTTAACTAGAATAAAATCCTATATCTGTTAAGAAAAAACACTTTTTAATTAACATTTTACGAGCATTACCGAGAAATTTTAATTGCTTTCCTTCTTATACTCCTAATTATTTTTATTATTATGACGTATTAATTTCTTCCTGTGGAATAACAAAATCAATCTGTCCCTTTTCTATCATTGTGGTCAGCATGAGGTTTATTATCTCATTTATTTGCCGACTTCAGTGTGAAAGTTGTGCCGATCAGGACGGACACGGTGTATTAACTTCTCTCCCGCCCTGTTGTTCTTCCTCGTCTCCTTCCCTTCCCTTCACTTTACCCTCGGTGTGTGTGTGTGTGTGTGTGTTAGGTGGAGTTGGCGCTCTGGGACACTGCGGGTCAGGAGGACTACGACAGACTGAGACCTCTCTCCTATCCAGACACTGACGTCATCCTCATGTGCTTCTCCATAGACAGCCCCGACAGCTTGGGTGAGTACAAACCGCACACACACACACACCCCCCATCTTTACATTTTTCATAAGAAGTTATTTCTGGGGTCTGTGTTCATCCTGTTGTAAATCTTAATACCACTGAACTGCTGACATTTGCTCTGACACATCTACACAAACCGAGACAGATTATGTGTCATGCTGTGGCCGGCAGCCCTGCTGTAAAACAACAAGTCATGCCTTTTCTGTCAGAATTATGAGTTCTGTGATCACATGGAAATGGATTTGCATAAAATGAGGCGATAAAAGCTGCAGATGATTAAAGTGCCAGGCATGAATGATAGCGAGAGGAAGTTACAGATGTAACAGAACGGAGGCTTATTGTGCCAGAGCTTGTATTTTCAGATTTTTATTTTTTGTCTTCAGAAGCAGAATTATTTTTGCAGTGACTCACATTTTAAATTCAATCTCTTTTGTAAATTTTGGTCTCATCAAATGCCGGCTTCATGCGATTTAACTTTGTTAACGCATTTAAAGATGCGGGTAATTGCTGCGCCATCAAATATCTTTCATGCAAGGCTTTCATTGTGAGTTCTTCAATGTGTGCTGCAAGAAGTTGTGGGATTCTTAAGTAGTTTTTAGCATTTCCTGTGTTATGAGTGAGACATACTCGGAGACACACAAAAAGTACACACAGTAGTAGAAATGTGTTTTCTAGTTCTGTAACCTTTTCCCTCTAATTGAGCCTTGGTGGCCTCCTGTCACTAGAAAGTTTATCCCATAGCTAGAAAAAAACAGATATAGTAAAGATCCATCACCTCTATTGGGAATATTAGTGTGACAACCAAAATTCCCTCAGACATGCACACAAAATAAAATGGCCAATGATTATTGCTCTATTGCTTCTTTATCTTTTTTTTTTTTTCCTTCACAGAAAACATTCCAGAGAAGTGGACCCCAGAGGTGAAACACTTCTGTCCCAACGTTCCCATCATCCTGGTCGGAAACAAGAAAGACCTGCGCAACGATGAGCACACACGTCGAGAGCTGGCCAAGATGAAACAGGTACTTTAATGGCTGCTTCTCATCACTATTGTTTTTTACAGATATGTTAAACATTTTCAACAGCTAGTACTTTCTAGACTTGATGAATGTTTTTCCTAAACCAACTTCCTGGTTTTCTCTTCATCCAACAGGAGCCAGTGAAGTCGGAGGAGGGCCGGGACATGGCCGGCAGAATTCTGGCCTTCGGTTACATGGAGTGCTCCGCTAAGACCAAGGACGGCGTGCGGGAGGTGTTCGAGATGGCCACCAGGGCGGCACTGCAGGCCCGCCGCGGAAAGAAGCAAAATAAATGTGTCGTGCTGTAAAAAGGCTGACATGTTTGGACTGTTTTCACCCTGGGCTTCTGAACCCAGCAGCTAGGGCTTTGGGAGGGACGGAGGTATTACTAGATGGGAGGGGGGGAGGGGGGGGGGAACGAGTGCAGTACATGACTACCGCTGTAAAATGGCTGTTTGTTGGACGGAATTTACCCTGGGACTTGGGTTTTGGGGGGGGGGGGGGGACTACCGCTGTAAACATTGGGCTCTTTATCGGTTTACCATCAAGTTGGGACATTTACACCAGCTAAGTGGACATTTAGTCTTTTCATCAAGCCACTTACACTGATACAGACCAGATCCTGGTCTAGCTGACCAGT
Organism: Pholis gunnellus; assembly: GCF_910591455.1. NCBI lineage: Eukaryota > Metazoa > Chordata > Actinopteri > Perciformes > Pholidae > Pholis > Pholis gunnellus. Next base: position 18,673,780 of record NC_136536.1, on the reverse strand, counting down.
AAAGTTGATTAAGTTGCTGGTTAATTATGGGATGGTCCAGACTGTGTTCAGTATGGACGACAACAACAAGGTTTGGTTTTCCTGCCTGGATGACTTGACAGATTGATGGGAGCAAACAGACAGTAAATGAGTAGCACTGTACGGGGCCACCAGCCGACGATTTAAACCAGGAAGTAGAGCTGGGATCCATGTGGATGGGAAGAGATGGGAAGACTGAAGCGTGGGTGGGACCATGACGAGGCCGTAAACACCAAACCAGGGCCGAACTTGCAGTTTTAATATGCCGGGTGGGTTATTTGAACGGCCCAAAAAGTAGACAAATTACCAGTAAACCGTATTAATCTACTGCTCCTCAAAATGGGGATTCAACCAGGGTTGAGTTTGATAAGCCTACAGTTCAGTTTGTAAAATTAGGCATTTAAAAAAAAGTTTGTTCTGTTCGCGTTGTTTTATCCACAATGTTGGTAAACAAGCCAGGGGCTCCGGTCTAATGCGTCGTATTATCAGAGCGGCGGGGAGCTTCATGCTCACACGTCCAGCTCAGTGCCATTCGTCTCTCACCGCGGCTAATCCTGAGCTCAGTGACACACGCGTCGAGCCGAGCTCTCGCTGAACTGCAGCTCGTGCACAGTTTGAATCTAGAGAAGGTTTCCTTCAGCGCTGGTTGTAAAGTAGAGCTTCTTCCTGTGCATCATCGCATGATCTGTAATTCAAGTGGCTCTCATGAAGCTTACTCACTTCCAGAGGAGCGGCATCGGGCCTGGACATTAAGAGGTCCCACTATCTGGTGAATCTTTACTGAGGCGGGTTTGTCTACTTTAGGAGGTGATCAGCTGGTCACTAAACGTTCTTCAGACCGTATCAGTGGAAGTGGCAGGTGAATTGCGGTCCCACTGGGTGACGACGGTAGTTTTCTGCCCTACATAGTACAAGCTGCTCCGCTCCCATCCCTTCCTGATCCACATCGCTGACTGCTGGTGCTCGTCTTCCTCTGGTTTTTAGACCAGGACAAAGAACACGGAGAGGATAGTATTGTGTTTACAAGCACACCCACACTGATCTCCTTATTTGGGATGAACGACTATTCTTTTTTTCCTTTTTTTTTGTGTAGGCATGAATAAAGGTCAAGTGTACAATTATCCACAACTTGTTCATGTTTGATCAAAAGAAGGTGCCTGGGATATACCACGTTATCCACCACATATACATGTTTCACTGGTTAACCGTCTGCTTGAACAGTTCAACTTAAAAAGACAAACATGACACATATGACACTTTTCATATCCAGAAAACTGTGCATGGAAAGACCAGAATTGTCAGGTTGGGCTGCCGGATAGATGTTTGGGGTAAAACGTGCTGGTGATCTTCGTCACTAACTGGCAGAGTGAGAATGAACCACCTGCCTTGTGTATGTCGTTTTCATTTTGGGGTATTTTTTTATGGTCTTTCCCATTCCTTAAATGGTAACGGTGGCCAGTCATATTTGGGATGTATCATTGACCAGCCTTCCCTGACTCTTCTGCGTGTTTTACTGGCAGATTCCGGCTCTCTTTACGGCGTTGAACCCTCCTGTTCTTCTTCCTGGCCTACAGGGAGGAGCCTGTTCCAGGAACTTGGTCTTGTGTTGTTGTTTTTATACTTTATTTCCTGCTTTTAAGAAAAGAAAAAAAAGTCATAAATATGTCTATCAGTATTTAAAATAGGAGGTGGAAGACTATGGGACTGCTTTTGTGTCGTCGCTTTAGTTAATTCTTTATCGTGCTTTACCTGAATTCTTCTGGTGATTGACAGTTGGTTGTACGGACCTGTCGGTCATCATCCCTGCCAAATGCTGTTGTTGGGCAGTCAGGAGAAAGGCTGGCCTCTCGGCTGCCTGTCTGGAGCATCGCCGGCTCTTCTCGTTATGAAAACAAACTTGGCCGAAAAGACAAAAGGAAAAACAATAAGTCTCCTTATTATGTACAAATCATTTTTATTTCTACTTTTATTGTATTTTTAGATCCTAATTTTGGATGCTGATGCCGTGATGTAAACCCAGGAACAGGAAAACCAAGCTGTATGCAAAGTCTGTAAATATAAAACGTGGGTTTGTTCATACTAGACTACACACACGCACAGGACTGGAAACTGTATTTGTAAACTAGCTTTGGTTTGTGTAATAAATTACTTTCTATAACACACAGCTCCTATTCATTGTGGTCTCCGCCGGGGGGGGGGGGAAGCCATTAAGTTCAATCAATACACATGAAACATGAATGTATGGTGATGGATTAGTCTTCAGGAAGTGCTGCGTTTATTTCTCTCCAGACAGAACATGACACATTGGTCCCACATAAACTGACAAATTATTAAAACTATGAAGAATTATACTACTTCAGACTTGCATCACTTTTGCAAAAATAAATACTATACTTAAATAAAATAAATACTTTAAATTCTGATCTTTTTCTTTTCAAAGAGAATGTGGACACGGTCACCTTAACTCATCTATGCTTTGACACTTTAAATCTAGAAATGATTACAGTGAGTTTTATGAAAGAAACGTGAACCAGTCCAGCAACTGCATTTTAATTAGTGCTCAAAGACGGCACACAGTTTCAAAATAACGCTTTTGTGATCGCGGGTTATTTTGGACACTTTATAGCAGCACACATAGGTAATAGTTTACTAGAGATGCATGCAGTGGTGGGTTTGAACTCTTTCTGTTGCAGATCATTGGAACAATAAAGTCCCTCGGCTGCCCTTTTTGATTGGATGAGACTTGACGCAGAGCCTCATCTCGTCATAAACCAGGGCCAAAAAACGTGATGACACACACAATGTCATCCAAATCGCCCCAATATCACGGAGTTTAATGTCTAGTTTTTAAGATTTCAGCTAAATATGCAAGTATTATCACTACAAGCTTCTTTAAAGGCCACTGCTCCATAGTATGGAGCTCCTCTCCACTTCTACTAATGTTATTCTGTGTTTCACCACACCACAAATAAACCCTGCAATAGTCTGATCGCAAAATACAAATGAGCTAAACATATTGTAGCTCATCATAAATGAATGGAAATCCAATGTGTCACTCTGTCCGGCTTTAAAGGAATTTGCCTTTTTTTTTTCCTCAATCACCACAGATGAAGCTTTGTTAAAATAAACAATAGCGGTCATTAGGAGATGAGTGCTGGTTGAGGAGCAGAAAGCAACACCGCACCAGTCGTAGATGTGCCAGCAGCTTCCCTCTCGAGGCTGCGGAGGGAGCAGAGTGTGTGGGATGCCGAGGTGAGGCGCTTTCAGCCTGTGTGGGCTGATGCTGGATGTTGTGGAGTAACATCGAGAAGCTTCGACGCGTGTGCGGAGAGAGTGTGTAGCTGCTCTGTGACCAACGAGGAAACACAGTAGTTGTGTAAGGCAGAGCGGAGGAGTGGAAATCCAGGAATAAATTGGATGCATGAGCAGGTTGGTGCTCACAAGGAGCACTTGCAGTCACCTTTTCATATAGAAACGTATATATAACGTTGATATTTGGCCTCACAAGCAGTGCGTAACATCACGTTTTTCCGCAAGTGATTTGGACCGAATCGTAGCAGAAATCTCTGTGTTTCTGATTCTGTTTTGAGCTGATAAAATCATCCTTTTGTTTATGCTGCCAGAGCAATAAATGATCAGAGGCTATTGTCATCATTTTGGTGCAACCTTTATTATGGAGGACACGACAATAGGGATGAAGTAAAACAGCCTGTTTTATTGGTATTCATGGATGTAACCGTATTTTGAGGAACGTTTCCTCCATCGTACAAGCATAAACTACAGGGAGTAATTTAGAACTGAAGGTGAAAACTTGGTAATTATAGCAATGTTCCAAATAAAAGATCCACGGATGAGGTTTGTGAACTTCTTTCTAACTTCTTTCTGTTTGGACGACTTACAACACGTTTCCTACATTCCTGGCTTTCCTGCGGTTATCCCTTTCCATTCCAAAGGGACCTGTGGTTATAGAGGAGACTTGTGTGGTATGCTCAGAGGACGAGGAGGAATAAACAGGTATAGAAAATGGATGGATGGTAGGAGGAGGCCTCCAATGATGGATTGTAAGAGGTGTAGTAGTGGGCGGATGTGAGAGGGAACAAGAAGTAAGCCTGTGCCTCTCTCAGTGAAAATGACTCTCGCATTATCAACCTTACTGTGAAACACTTCACCACCAGCCTACTGGCCACTAAGCTGCATTCTACTGCACATTGTTAACTCTCCATTCAAAGGGAAATCTGATGGATTTCTTTGCAGCATAAAACAGGCCGTTGATCCTCCGTATGATTGTTTTTCTTCTCTAGTAAAGCCAAAGCGATAACAGCAAGCAAGGTGTAAGAAGTATTCTGATCCTTTACTGAAGTGAAAATAGCAATACCACACGGTGCAAATACTCCACTACAGGTACAAGTCCTGCATTCAGTAGCCTATTCTGCAGAGAAATGGCATCCGTCAGTGTTTTATATGTTATATATATATGATGTTTTTGGATTACTGCTACATTAAAGTGTATGTTGCATATTATTGCTGTAGATGTTTAAATTGTTTGTATAGTGTTGGGTAGTTTACTGTACAGAAATGCATCATATTCAATAAGATCATTATCTGTTTGTAGCGTCAATGTCCTGCAAACCTTTTTCAGCATTGTGCCAATGCATTTTTTTTAAATACTTTATTGAGCTTGAGAATTTTCTCAACCCATAATAGAACACATATTCCTTAAATTCGTGGTTTTCACAGGACAGGAATGGTTTGAAAAAGTGTAATCTGAACAGTAACCAGAAAGTAAAGCTGTGAGATAAATGTAGTGGAGTAAAAAAGTACAAGTACCTTATATTTGTACTCAAGTACAGTACTTGAAGAAATGTACTATGTTTACATTCCACTGCCGGCCATGGTGTATTTCAGTGCTTTCATACTTGAAAAACAGTACACACCCAAATGGTGTCACAGACAGATGCTACATGCTAGTTAATGATAGGAACATTTCAACATAATGTGCAGACATGTTGGACAAACCTCTGGGTTTTGGTGATGAGTAGCTATTAAACAAAAGACGCATCTTGTTGGAACCACAGTGGTTCACCTCAATCCCAGCTATTGTATTTAGAGTTATTCATCATCACTATTTAACAACGTCTACTCTCCACTCTGCTCGGGGAAATGACTGTGGCTTTCTAAAGAGACATTGAGCATGAAACCAGCGTCAAAGGGGAAGGAAGGAAGTTCGTCACTGCCTGCTCCACCCGAAGCTGGTGGCCGGGCAGCATGTAATAGACACAGCGCGGCATCTGGTGCAACACTTGCGGGGGAATGAGCTGGAGAGAAGCTGTGGAGGGGGACGTGCCTGCTCCCTGTTTCTCTCTCTGTCTCACCCTCGCTGTGTGTCTCACCCTCTCTCTCTCAGGCTCCTCCGTCTACCGGGCGGAGAGCAATAGCGCATTGGAGCTCAACCGCCGCCTTTATATACCGTTCTATTTTTAGCCCCTCGCGAGCCCAACTATTTTTAACCAATATGAGCTCATCACCCGCCCGACGCATCCAATGGGATGAGAGGCAGATGATAGAGGGGGCGGGTTACACAAGAGCCTATCATGTGCAGTGAAACAGGCACGAGGGAGGGAAAGGTGAGCGAGCTCTCACTCTGCCGCTTTGCAGGGCACCACGTGCCAGAGTCCTGGCTGTTTTCAAGCTAATAGCTCCTCAAGCCGAAGCTAGACAATACATTATCTCTGATATTGACGTGATATTAGGGCTTTCTGGTCATATTGAGAGAAACAAACATGTTCTGGCTACTAACAATTAAGCACTTTGTCATTTCAATAATAAAAAACACGTAATTGATGACATTAAACAGCAAAAAACATATTCTGCCAATGCCAAGCTGTGGTCCTTCCCTCTAGGTGTCTGTCTGTGCCTCACAGATGTGTCCCGCTGCTTGGCTGGTCCTATTTTCAGGGTTCTCTCCATTGAAGTGTGAAATACACGGCTGAGTGTGACACGAAGGGTGACCGGTCCACAGGCACCTACAAATGCTGCTATATCAGAGTCAGAATCAGCTTTAATGGCTATGTGAACACGTTTAACTCGTGTTTATTTGTTGCTCTCAATATACACAGAAACATATATATATATACATATAATTGATTGACAATATATGATGATATGTCCATGTTCAAACAGTGCATTTACATGTAGTGGATGTTAACTGTTCATCAACATGACGGTCTGTGGGAAGTCTGTTTTTGGTCCCACTAGTGTCCAGTGAACACTAGTTTGGGATGCCCCCTCAATCAGGAAGTATTAGAGTCCACAGATCTGTTGGTGTATGTTTGCTGCTGCTGCATTGAGAGTGAGAGTGAGGCTTCTTTCTTCTACTTTTCTAATCATCCCTCAAATAGACGATCTTTGGTGATGACTTTGGACTGATGGGACTGGCCCTGCTGTCTGAGGTGTATTATTTTGTTATGACTTTGGAGCAAGGCTATGAAAAGGATTGCCCCATGATAGTGAGTCACGCATACACCCACCTAACTGTTGTTTCCAAAAGTTTATTTTTAGGCTGTCCGCACCGAAACACAACGCCCAGTGACCCATCTGTCACGGTTCCTCTGGTGGGACAAGAGTTTATACTCTCCATGACACATATTAATCCCCCCCCCCCCCCCAAAAAAAAAACATGAGTTGCCCACAAAAATCCCCTCTTATTTAATTTCTCACCCTACTGAGACTACTCAGCCACAGTGCTGTTTATATTCGATAGTAGGTTCACTACTGTCTAATGTTCATCTTCATGCGCGCTCCTGACAGCCGCGCCCCCACACAAAAGGTTCCAACACATCACGACGGGAGCGCGCAGGACGATCAGCTGACCCACCACTCCCTACGAAACACTCCACCCTCTCAGAAACACACTCACGTCTGTTAAAGAATTTAAATACAAACGACTCTCTGGGATTAAACCTAATTGGCCAATATTATAAATATGTAGCCCTTAATGAAAAGAAACACTGTAATCAAATGTCACAGCAAAGGCATACATTATACTTGACTACTACTAAAACTATGGGAAGACTACCTAAATAATAACAAAGTGAAGCCCACTTATCTATAGTATAATTGTAATACGAAAAAAAAGGAAAATCGTCTTTGTGCTGGTGTGCTGGAATTTAAAATGTAATTTAACAAATTTGGCCAAGAATATCATTATATAGAATCTACCCTCTAAATGTCTTTCTCACCACCATCTCTCTTAAAACTTTAGTTTTGGTCTGTGTGATTCACAGCAGGTAGGAAGCCAAAAGAGGGCAGTGTGAAGAATGTATTAGGCTGAACATCAGCATTTAGATGTAGCCTTAAAAACATTAAACATTTATTTCCCTCCCCGTTTTTTTTTCTCCAGAAAAATTGTAAAAAATAATGCCTGCAGGATCTCAAGACAACCGAAAGGCATGTACACGTTCAAGTGCTATTTATTTTCTGTAAGCTCATTTTAAAATGTCTTCAACATAGTCTGAACCATATTCAACGCACATGTGTCCTCTCTCACAGTATACTGAATTTACCCAGTCACACACTGGCCTCTAGTGAGATAACGCTGTCATTACATCTCTTGTGCAGATATAATAGTTGCTTCTCCTCCTCTGGGACGCTGCAACAGTTTTAGTTTGACAGGTTCGTTGTTGGTACATGTTTGGTTCACGTTGGGCGTGCAGAAATAAGCAAAAAAATGACAACCCAAGTCTCGTTAGAGGTTCACTCTCCCCGAGAGTCTCGCGGGAATTCAGTGTCTCCGAAACGCGAGATCCCAATTATCCCGTAAGATGGCAGCACAGTCCCACCTGTGTGAGGTGAGTTATTACCGTACCGTTTATTCAGTCAGAGACCACGGTCCATAGACATATTTGGGTAAGGTTTTAAACTTTTTATGCTAGATTTAAACTTGGCAATCTTATTTTATCTCATTGTGCATTTGTTTGTTTTACGATAACATTCAAAAATATCTTAAATACAAAGGACACTTAGACACACCTGTAACGTTACTAGCTTACAGTTACAGTATTAGCCTCGCGGAGGCTTACCACATAACCCCAAGAATGACTATTTTATACTTTCTTTTAAAGAAAGTGTTATATGTGTGCTGTAACTGTTGTGTCAGTTAGACGGGCTTTTTATTAAACAAGATAAAACGGGTTTAGAACAAATAATACTAACTTTAACATCACTTCACCTGTTTCTTCATTGCTATCCGTAAAGAAGACAACAAGTTGCTTTCACTCTCATCTCTAATAATACAAAAATACCCATTTTAATATATTTATTTGACATTTTAAGGGGGGGTTTCAAGGTAAAATCACCTATGAACCCCACTGTAATGGGCCCCTGTAATATAAAACCATCATAAAGCACCCTCACTTACAGTATGTTTCTAAAAACAGCTGAGTTGATCCTTTTTTTTGTCTTCTTACTACTTACACCAACTGCGACTATCACATACACTGTGAATTAATGACATTAGGGTTCATATCAGCCTGAAAAGGGGGCCCAGACCTCATGAAAGTAAGCATACAGAACAACAATATGACAATGAGATCTCATTAAAATGATGCATTCTCACTCAACCCACGAAACACAGGGAATGCGCATGAGTTAATGTGTGTGTGTGTGTGTGTGTGTGTGTGTGTGTGAGTGTGGTTTGTGGAGAATGGCAGCGGTGAGATCTGAGGCCAGGGCCAGAGCTCATTCGCTAATTCACTAATTGACGTACCTTGTCAGAGAGAAATCAGAAGCTTTTTGGTCACCCTAGCTGGGAGGCCGCTCGTTGTAATTAACAAGCTGACTGATCAGGTGAGATTGGTGAAGAGCTTGTAATTGTCCCGTCTCCATGACCCGAGAGTTTAGGAGGTCCTTGTGAGTCAGTGTCATGGCGGGGAGCTTAAAGCGAGAAAGGTGAAAGTGACGATTACGAGTCTTTTCAATCTGTTCTCCTCAGATGTGATGCACATGGCGACTTCAGCAACAGCAGCCCCCTTTTGTTTTGTTGCCCATAGATCCAACCGCCACAGAGAATGATCTGCATCTAGTGCTCTTTCTGTTTGGCTCTCGATGGCTGACAGGCCTTAAGGCGAGCTTTCTGAGAACCACTACTGAAGTCTCTTGTTGCTAGAAACCATGAGAATATAAAACAAGAGTCAGTGGATCGTGACTCATTGACTCCCGTGTTAAAGGGATGACTGGTGCGTCCACAGTTTCCTGTTTTGCGCTTGCAGTAGTATTATTGCGAAATGTCAAACTTAACTTTTACACTTTTAACCTTTGGACTTTATGAATCCAGTTTTTGAAATTTGTGGAATTTCAACAGAAAGGCAAACTTGAACATTAAAGAATTTGAACATTTCTAAGTCTCTCACACTGTATTTTGTGGATCTTTGACGGGAAAGGGCAGCACACTGTAATCTGCATCAGAATAGCTTAAATGTCCATTTTTCTAACTGCCTTATCACCAACTGAATAAACACAATTTGATGTTCCCTGTTCGTCTTCTTGTCACATACAGGGATGCCATCAACTGAAAATGAAAGTGAACAATGTCACAGTGCTATCTGCACCGTTTGATTGACAGGCGATCCTGAGATCAGGATGATGGCCACAATACAAACACCCCATCCATGAGAGGTCAGCAGTAAAAACCAATGTTACTAATGATGATGATCATAAATATGGATGTGTTGTTCATTTTGCCCATGATGGAGTTGTGTTGAGCTGCAGAACATCACTTTGTCCAATTATATGAGCGACAGAAACATTTACTGTTAATCTCCGTTAGCATCTGGCTCAAGGTCCCTCCAGCAGGGCACGGTGCCATCACTGGAGTCAGTCTGTAGAACAAGAGGCAACTTCTTCTTCTTCTGTTAAATAATGAGATAACTTCATGAACAAGCGGTTTGATCAGATTTGCCCTCATCCAATTAAAAGCTGTGTGAGGTTGTGTAAACACCAGGTTACAGAACTTCTAATCATATAATTAAACTGCCGGGTGAAACTTGAAAAAAGAAGAAAAAAAATCTCTCCTCATTATACGATGTACAATAGCAAACAAGTCTGGAGCGTGAATCATTTAGGAATCAGAAATCCTTGGAGAGAGTGTATACTTGTTAGTTTGCCGCAACCTAAATTCATTATTTATCCCAGAGAATGAATAAATTGTCTCAGTTAGCCTGGTATTGAACCTGAAGCTGGTGAAAAATTCAGCCTGCGCTGCCGTACCCCAGCGAGCAGCTGTCTAATGAAAATAACACAGCAAGAACCACGACACACGCTCTAATGATTGCATTTGGGTTGAGAGTGGAAGCCGAGGAAATAACGAGAAAGAGGAAAGAGGCTGAGGCACTGAAAAAGTGAAGAAGAAGATTTGTTTTGGAATTGATTTTTATGATCTCACTCGTTACTTGTAATGCAGTTCATGGCTTGAGCCCTAATTATAAATCTCCCTGGCTGTTTTACATGTGTTTGTTTACTTTTCTCTCATTGTTATTCTTCCTACCAAATCAGACATTGCTGAAATTCACTTTGTTTATTTCATTGTTTGTGTGTCTTCTGTAAAGCTCGGAGATCACTGGTGTTATCCGTGTTATACATTGTAACGAAAGAATGTAGGGGACAGGAAAAGAGTACGTGAGAGAGTAAGGGCAAAGGGAAAAGGAGTGAAAGAGAGGAAGTGAGGGACTGAGAAAGTGAGAGAAAGAAAAATGGGAATAAAGATGAAAGCTGATTTGTCTCTCATTTCCACTTTAACTAGGTTTTCCCGGAGGAATGAATAGGCGTGCGTGCCTGCATCCGTGTGTGTGTGTGTGTGTGTGTGTGTGTGTGTGTGCAGGGTGGCCACAATGATCTGGGATCTTGCTCCCTCCGCCTCCCAGAGAGAGAGAGAGTAAGAGAGAGAGAGCGAGAGAGCGAGAGATAGAGAGAGAGAGAGAGAGAGAGAGAGAGAGCGCAGTCACATGCAGAGAGGAGCTGGGACGAGAGACAGAACAGAAGAGAGCTGTCAGCGAGGAGGCAGCGGAGAGACGACTTACTTTTTTCTTGGAATACATTTTCCCATCCATCTCTGAAGCACACACACACACACACACACACACACACACAATACAAACACACAAACACACAGATGGTGAAGTGTGTGAGTGCTGGTGTTAGGAGAAGTGAATTTCTTTCCGGATTTGGACTTATTGAAGCCTGACTCAAGACACAAGACTGTTTGGATTCAGTATCTTTGCAACTTGGACTTTTGCTTCTTACCGGTGCAGCACTTTGGACTAAGAGTGTGTGTGTGTGTGTGTGTGAGAGTGTGTGTTGGGATTCAGCACTTCATCCTGAATGCAACACTGAGATTTTGACCAACACTGCGTCGGGCACCTGTTACTGTAGTTGGCTGCGTTTTGTACCATTGGGCTCGGACTGTGTGTGAGGAGGATGTATTGGCCGGTGACGGCGGTCCTGCTCGCCCACCTTGGGGCTACCTTAACGGGGGCATGGAGAGCATCTCAACCAAGACTGCAGTTCACACACTCCGGTAAGAGGCTTTCTGTTTTGAGCGGTCTTTCTTTGCTCTGACTGTCTTAATACATCTGCTGCGCTGTCATTCTCCACACACACACACAAACACACACAGACACACAGACACACACTCATGCAGGTGACGGGAATCACGCAGCTCACTTTTCTTTCATTCCTGTTCTGTCACTGCCCATGCACTGTTATGCGATATGTGGAGCACACATTATACCTCGTCCCTCTCCCCGTTTTGTTCCTTTCCCCCCCACTGTCTCACTTCCTCCATCTCTGTAATCACCTCATCTTCCTCAGCCTTGTTTTTAGCCCCCCCCCCAACCTCCATTTCTCCTCTCACCATGAGTTCTGTTCAAAAGTGGCAGAATTGAAGTGCTTATTTTGCATCTCCATCACACTGATGTGATGTTAGAAAGTTTCCTAAATGACATATTCAGCATGATTTTCATATGTTTGACATCGCTACAACAAAGTCAGACGGTTGTAAAGTTAATACTGTAGCCAGACTATCTTTAGCCACTTTATTTGTAAGTAAAGCTGAAGTGAAAAGTTGCTCATATCCTCTGAATACACTGGAACACTGTTACAGGAAGTAGAGTGGGTCAAAGTTGAACGGTGGAGTCTGTTTAATCCATAGTAGATGTTTGCAAAGGACAGTTTGGATTATAGTTTTACCATCCACCCGCGTTTTCTCTCCCAAATTTACACATTTCTTTTTAATTCAACAATTAAGCTTCACACCCAAAGACTCATCATCTCTGTTATTCGTGACAGGACGAACCCCCCCCCAGGATTTGAAATCAAGTGTCCATGTCTGTTAGTCTCAGTTATGGCTAACAAAGACATAATTATCTGATGGCTTGAGTCCCAGATCCCCACCAAATTAATTATTTCTTGGCCCCAGGCCGATCCGTCCACCACAGTGAAATCCATGCAAAGGTTTCTGGAAAAGACACAACAGGACCTCTATAAAAATGGGAAAGGAAGGCCATCATTTATTATTACTAAATGTGTAATATCAGCTATTTATCAAATACTGTGGTGGAGAACTCAATTGTGTGTTGGTGTTCTGATCTCCCTTTTCTCCGTTTCTCAGTCTTCTTCTTCATGCACTTGTTAGTTGCCGCTGTGCAGCACGTTGCATTAACAATGTTGTAATGCTGCGTCAACGCGCCAGTGTTGAACAGGAGCGCAGTCTCTCCTGTTCGTCGGTTTGTGCGCGGTTGAATTGGAGTCGACTGGTCCTCTCTGAGTGCAGTGGGTCTGGATCTGGCCAATCTTCTAATAGTTGTTGGCGTTTGTTAACCTTGTGGAGGCAGCGGTGGGGTTTGAATCACTGGAGAATAGAAGGATCCATTTGATGCATCAGTGTCCTCCTCCAAACAAGATAGGGCTTAACATGTTGAGCCATGTTGGGTGTTTTGTTGTTTGGGTGTAACGAATGTGACGGTCAAAAGTAATGAAAAAGCATAAATCTGCATATTCTCATTGAAACGAGATTTGTGGTCTGATCTTTTTCCCTCTCGGCCATATTCACAGGGAATCGCCTTTAGTTACGGTCAGATAAACTCATGTTTACTAGAGACACCATGCCATTAGAAACCAACTGATTACACATTCTTACGTAAGCCAAAACACAAAGGGTCTGTGAAGTAGATGTGATAAGGCTGAAGTCGACCAATCGTGACCTAGAAAGTACAGAGAGGGGGGGGGAAAGGGAAACCTTGTTAGATTCTCCCAGGTGGGAATTTAGCTCTAATGAAAGCTGAATGTGGAAATGTGAAGAGCTGCTGAAGTAGCTGCTTTGTGTGTGTGTGTGTGTGTGTGTGTGTGTGTGTGTGTGTGTGTCTTTGTGAGCATGCATGAACTATGTGTCTGTATGTCCTTGAGTATGTGTGTGTGTGTGTGTGTTGATGCACGTGTGTCGTTATCACTCGTCGTAGTCACTTTGAGGTTATGAGCTTGAGTGCATGTGTGTTTGTGTGTGTGTGTGTGTGTGTGTGTGTGTGTGTGTGTGTGTGTGTGTGTGTGTGTGTGTGTGTGTGTGTGCCTAAATAGAGCTGTTTTAGTTGCAGGATCTCTGTCCACCTCAGTCTTGGTGGGTCTGTTGTGTTTCTGCTCATGACTTTGAACAAGAGGCGGTTGTTGTTTGGACTGTGTGTGTTTTTATAGCTACAGCGGCCAGTATGTTCATCTTTGGGAGGAGAACAAAAAGAAATATGTGATGTGTGTAGGGAGTGGGACTTTCACCATTATGCCTGTGTGTGTGTGTGTGTGTGTGTGTGTGTGTGTGTGTGTGTGTGTGTGTGTGTGTGTGTTGAGTGTGTGTGCTCTTTCTCTCTCTCTGTGGGAGCTCCATGCTGTGGTCATTTCCCTTCCCATCACCACGGAGGGTTTCTCAGACAGAGGGAGGAGATTTCTTTTTGTCAGGGAATCGCTGTAATTGGATTTGAGCCTCACTTAAACACTTTGACGACTGATGTTGTTTGGCAGTTTAGAGATACTGAACATTTGGATTTTCCTTCATCTGTTGAAGTCATAGCAGACAACCACTGTAAAATCTTTTACAAAAGCAAATTTATCATGGAGTAAAGTAAGAAACCGTAATACAAGGAGAGAACGGATACAGAAGATGATGAAAGAAATGAAACAATAAACCTGATAATACACGTGAAATATACAAAGTAAGACAAATTATATGAAATATAGAATATAAGAAATTACCGGTTATTTAGCAAACAATGGTGTTAATCTGGCAAAAAAACTGTAATAGTGCTTTTTCCCTCTCCAGCAAACATTCTGTAAAGGAGTGTGACCCTTGTGTAAGGCATGACGTTGGAGGAAAACTCTGCAGTGCACTCAAAATCATTTGACCAAAAACCTAACAATTTAGCTGATTTTCACATTTTAATTTCCTCTACTGGCTGAGAAACCTCTTCAACTCAGTAAAACAGGCTTCACCTGGCAGCAGCGGTAAACTATTTGTGCAACCTTGAAATGTTAGACTAGTACGAACTGCATTTACTCAAAAATACAAAACTCTGTACATACCATAGACTCTCTTTGTAAGATGTCAGCAAGCAGACTATATTTGCTTTGTGTTTTTTATAGATTGTGCTCATGTCTGTGGATGCAACGCACAGAAAAGGGAACCTTCGGGTTACTTCTACTTTTCTGTAGCACCACTCTTAACCCAGACATGAACATAGACAGCAGGGAAAACACATGACGGAGCAAAGCAGAGCGGTGATGTAGTGAAGCAACAATGCTTTAGTGCTCAGAGGTCTTTGTATGCAGCACTGACTGTTTACTAACATCGAAAGTGTGGCTTGATCTGCATATCAAGCTTGACATGCAATGATGTGTCGGAATCTATTGTCCATTTGGAGAGCAAAATGGCCCTCTTTACATCCCATTACTACACAATGGAAGGGGAGTTCAAGACTTGGGGCCAGAAACAGACAGTAAAACACTGTTAGAAGAGGATGGTTTTATGATTACAGTCGTGACCTTTCAGATTTGTATCAAGATGGTACAACAGCTGGTCGCCTCGGGGTGTTGCGTCGTGTATGTCAGTGTTGCTGATGATGATCCAAACAGATTCACTTTTACAAATGAAACTCCACTGCAGATCTCTAGTCCTTTGGGGTCGACCCCGACATCCATAGACTCAGACATTACCGACGTTGTACCGAAGATTCGTCCTTGAAATGCAGTATTTCTTTTTCTCTCGCTTACAAAATGAATGACCTGCTTCTAGTCACGTCTCAGAAGGATTTCTCCCTCTGTGCTCCTCTGTGCTACAAGGACCCCTTTGTTTCCTGCGGCGTTATCAGTAAATCGGAGGTTAAAGTCTTTTGAACCTCCCTAAAGCATAGATAGCAGAGGATGGGTTTTGATCCATTGACCCTCTGGGTTAAGGGCCCAGCACGCTGCTGTCAATCATCCCAGATGGGGCGCAAACCCACAATCCACAGTAAGCGGTTCACCCGTCCGGGAGAGTTAGCAGTCACGATGTTGCGTGCATTGTTTTTTTTGGGGACACATGCAGCCACATTCCCAGTAAGTCTCCACCATCAATTAGTCTAACTACAGGGTTTGTCACTGTGTCTGCCTGGCTTACTCTGTCAGGGTGATTCTTATTGTCGATTAACGGTTAATCTGTTCACTGTTAACATCATTCATTTCATCACATTTCATATTAACTACAGTTCATTCATGGTTCTGACACGTCAAAGGGTTTTTCCTTTTAGCTATTGTGAGTTTAAGGCTGGACAGGGTTACAAAGAAAATGCTACTGATCTCAGAACCAGACATTCAGAGCTGTTAGTCTGACACACACACAGAGAGAGAGAGAGAGAGAGAGAGAGAGAGAGAGAGAGAGAGAGAGAGAGAGAGAGAGAGAGAGAGAGAGAGAGAGAGAGAGAGAGAGAGAGAGAGAGAGGGGTCCTTTCACTGTCTGAGAGATTTCTTCTGATTGGTGAAGTGTAATCACACTGACTGACCAGCCAACTTCATGCTTTTGAAAAAAAGCAGCTTTAAATACTTAAATGCCTGATTACCTCCTAAGCCTCCATCTCTGTCTTAATGACTAAATTATCCCAGTTATTCACTCGAACCTCATGTTGTCCATATGCAAGAGTGGGCTAACACACACACACACACACACACACACACACACACACACACTTGATTGGACTAAAACCATTATCCCAGTCATTAAGTTGATGGTAGTGGGATTTTCTTCATGATGGATGGTAGTTAGAGATACCATCTCTGTACCACACACAGACACACACACACACACACACACACACACACACACACACACACACACACACACACACACACACACACACGCAGTACTGTACCTGAACAAACACAATCACATTAAAGCAAGAACAAATAATAGATATAATTTTGTCTACACACGGACACAGAAATGCAATTAGGTAAACATGCACACGAACACATTGATGGGGAGGTCTTATACTTACTTGCATACAGAGACACGTGCACACGGACACTTAAACTGCTGTCACAGTTCAGCCTTCAGCTACTTTCAAACTCATAACTGTCACATGGGAATATAAAGATTCATTGTCACAATCACAGAGTAAAGCCGCTCTAACTGCCTCAGAGGAGGTCTGGATGCTTTATTAAGTCAATGTGAGCCTATTTTCCCCACATGGAGAAAGTCATGTTTTATTCATTCGGCATTCACTTAGTGAACTGGCTTGCCAAAGACATTCAACGTTAATCAGTCACTGGAGAATATTCAAATTGAATCATATGAGTTTCTTTACTGTGAGTGAGAGACATTGGCTTTGACTTTTGACCTCCGCACCGCTGATTACTTGTGATGGTTGTGATTCAGGCTTCAACTTATCCCGCTGTTTCCCCCCCAGTGTCTTTCTGGAGAAATGCCCAACTATTAATGTAAATGCAAATGAAGCCTTTTCAATTTCATGCTATTAGCATGCAAATTGCTTGTTTTTACCAAACGTAAGATTAGTTCATCAGTGTCCAGATGCATGTTTGCTCATGTGCATGTTTGTAAATGTTCTATTTAGATGTCCTCGGAGAAACAAATGTGTTGCACAAATACAGTTTGAATATAAATACTTTCTATCTGTATGTTGTGACATTATGAAGGATAAAGCCAGGTGTTGCCTAGTCATCCCCAAGCAACAAAACTGTTTAGGGGAGCCATAAATAGCTGCTTTCATACCAAACCCAGATGAGTTGTCTGTTGTAGAAGGACGTTGTGTATCTGTGTTGTCTGTGAGACAAACAAGCAGCTGATTTGGCCACCATTGGACCCCATCTGAACCAGATTCAAATGAATGTGGTTGTGACTTTAATCGCCTTCACTGTGAAGGGGATTGAATATTTATTTGCTTGTTGTATTTAGACACAACATTTCAGGTGTTTCAATGAAATTCTAAAAGCCTACATCCAAAAATACCAACCTGATCTTAATGTTTCATTGCTTGTAAATTGTCTGATGAAAGTCTTTCCTTCTTTTCCCGCTCACTCTTCGGCTCGGTGTTTGAATTCCTTTGACGTTAAAGACGTTAGTACTCTCCTGGCTTGCTGGCTAAACTTTTCAACAAAACTCCTCAACCTTGAAATATATCGTCGTGTATTTTTGAAGATCCAACTGAGAGAAACAAGAAAGACAAATGCCTCTGGCCTGGTTTTCTTTTCCCAGGAAAATACAAACCTCCCTTTGTAGTGTTGAGGTTGCAAGTTGAGAGGGGAGACCTGGTTCTCGGTGTATGTTGTACATCTTCATCCACTTTCCCCAACCGTACCTTTCTCTTCACACTATGCACTAATAAAGCCTCATCACGCCTTCAGAGAGGTATTAAAAATCAAGAGATATTTCATTATTCATTTATTCTTTCAGATCTGTTTCTATCTAGGCCAGTGCTTTCCAGGCTCAGGGCTGGGGATGTTGCTGAGATGTGGATTTCACTGGGACGGTTATCTGGCACATAATCAGGCTCTATTCTCTATTATTAATTTTAATGGAGGAAGTCCCCAATGGTGGCGCCAGCATTGCTTGTCACTCCTGAAGTCAAACGGTTGCTGCTCGCTCATCCCACACTTTAGAAAACACACAGGCAGACGTTTTCTCTTGAAGACTTTATTCAGCAGGTTGTTTGAATACTAATCTGGCTAAAATATGAAGTATAGCTGTAATCAAGGTTCTTGAAAATACTTTAGCCTCCTTTGCTGTTTGAAATTAATTTCCCAGAATATCTGGAGGGCCGGATAAAATCTTCTTGCAACCAAACTGTAGGCCCTTATCAAGACATGAAAAACCCTGATTAAGGGACTTGGAGCTTGAGGGGTTTCTCTGGACAGAGACGGTGAAAGGAGTCTAATTACACTCTTGTTTTGGCAACAACAGTCCCTGACAACAGTGGACTGTGAATGTCCCCTTGAGAGGTTTCTGGTGTTAATATCAGAGGCTATCTTTAGTCTGAACCCTGTAATTAAGCAATAAAACCACAAGCTTCACATTTCTTCTATTTCCCTTAAGTATTAATTTGCTCCAATCTGCCCCGTTGTCAATAATCTGGAGCTGAGTTTCTCACCTCTCCTCTGGGGCTCTTACTGTGCGTCAGCATTTCTTTCCTATATAACAGTCACGACACACGAGAACTGTTTTTACTCCTATAACTCATTTGCTGTGTACTTTTTTTTATGAGCTAAGGCAAAAATAAATATATAATTGAAGTTATATTAGCTGGAGAAAGTTTGAGTCACCCTGATCTGGACGTCTTGGGTTGTTTCTCTTCTCAGCTTTGTGCAAACGTGTATTTCTCGCTGCATTCCTTTCACTTTAGCTGACATTTAATCCACAATGACACAGTTGACTTGATGGCCAGCTTGAAGCCAGAGGTAGAGGGGATCAATGGTGCTGAGACCAACTTTAACCAGCAGTTTACCTCATTAGCTGTAGATTAGAGAAGGCTGGAGATGCAGGATATGAAGGAGGGGGGGGGGGGGGGGGGGGGGTGGACAGGCAGTGGATACTCAGAGGTTCATTCCCGAAGGAAATTTCAAGCTGTCACTTGTTCTACAATGACTTTGATCGATTCAGTATCAGATGACTGAAAGGAAAACGGCAACTTCTAGACTCCGGTCGAGCCTCAGTTTAGTGCTACATGCACACAGTCACAAAACATCTGATCTTTAACCCTTGGTGTGAGCGATCCAACATTCCCATGGCTGCGTACACAAAAGAGAAACCACAAGATTTGTGAATCAAATTCTTGTGGTTTCTGGCTGTTTTGCCAGTGATGGAAACATCAGACAAGCCCCACAAAAGGTTTGAAGTCAGACTTCCTTTTCCTGTTTAAATAGAACCGGGACTTATCAGAAAATAGAGAGGATGTGCAGCGACAGATAGTGCTTTTTATCGTCTGGCCGAGCTTTAAAGTAAGGAATTGTCAAAAATTTGACCCTCCGAGCTGATTGTATAATATAAATCTGAAATCACTGTCGACAGCATCAGTATCCATAACCTTCACAAGACAACGTCTTTTTTTATGGGCGCCCATTTTAAAGATGTAGAGATATTATTATTATTGCCCATCCTGCAAATGTCCACGAAGCATACCGAAGGTCTAACATGCTTTGATGTTGAGCCAAGAAATAGCAGCCACAGACAATTTAGAGACTGCAGTGATTTTTCACATTACCTAAGGAGCATTATGTGTATAGATAAAAACACTCCACTCTACTTGATGATGGTCAGAGGAAGATTACCTTCATGTCTGCTGGTAAGAGACAAGACGCTGACTGGGATCATCTGCAACCGCTTCTCTTCGTCTTTTCCATTAGGATTAGGAATATATATTGTGTTCACGTCGGAATACCAGCATGAGAAAAAGTGACTTGTTATTGAAAATGTCTGTCTGTCTGTCTAGCCATGAGCAAAGCATTTAACGACCAGCGTTGTTCTGCATCGGGCGCCTCCCACACGAGACCGGTGGTAGCTGTGTGAGTGAGAAGCAGAGAAAACAATGAGAGTTCTCAGTGAACCTTTTCTTGGATAAATAAAGATGAAAACGATAAAAAACAAACAAAGTGAATCGACTCTTGACTGAAGTGTGTATGCGGCAGAATGGCGACCCAGGCCGAAGCAGTCTGATGATGATGAATAATCATACGCACTGAGGTCAAAGGTCAAGCTGTCCACGCGGGTCTGGTCTGTCGTTGACACAGTCCAGACGCACTGCGTCTGTGTTTGGCTATAATGTTTCTCTGTGTGTGTGTGTGTGTGTGTGTGTGTGTGTGTGTGTGTGTGTGTGTGGGCACATATGTTTGAATATTTGAGAAGATTTGAGTCCATGTGGAACAGGAAGAAGCAGCAAATAGATAATTAGTTTGTGTGCATGTGAATGATTAATAATTGATTTACATTACCGTAGTAACGCATACATAACCATAGAACAATGCTTCCCAACATATAGAACATGATACCCAAAGGGATTAGCGGATGATTCTGACAGATAACAAGATGTTAGCTTGATGCTGGTCCGATAGGAAGACTTGGGGCCTCAGCATTGGGCATGACTTATTGTCATTTAATCCAGTGTCGTGTGTCATTGTGGAAGACAACTGATTCTGCATCTATGACACCTCACAACGGAAAGACAGGCATGTCAGAGTTTTTGCTTTTTACATTACTGGTTCTTTAAATTCATCTCTCTTGCCTGCTCATCTTTGCACATTATGAAAGTTGCGAGAGACTGCAAGCCATGAGACACCTGATCTGACACCGTGACCAACTGGTAGGACATAAATGTAGTGTGATCTTGGCGTAAGAGAGAATTTTATAACTGCTGTATGTATGTGGACACGTGTTAGAAATGATTTTGTGTGTGTGTGCACATGCTTGTGCATGTCTCCACATGAGTGCCCATCTGTGTGCCTATAGGCTTTGTTCCCAGGCTTCTGCAGGCCCCCCGCTGTAATTGCACCAGTAATTGGTGAAGTGATAACCCCATTTCCACAGGAAATGTGCCCCCCGGTTTCCTCGCCCCCGCCACCATCACCCCCCCCCCCCCTGGTGGCGCAGCCAACAAAGTCCTCCCCCTGGGAACGTTGCACCAGACAGCTAAAGTTCCCTGGGGTTTGGCAAGCAGATGAACAGACGGACAAAGACCGACACAGAAACAAAATGACACATGTGTAGCTTACTAACACGCTCACATGTACGACGCTGGGTCGGCGATGTGGGAATAATTGGATAGATTCAAGATAAGTTCAGCTCGTGTGTGTGTGTACGCAGCGAAAAAGTGGTGTGTCTGAATCTGAAAAGGAGGAGAACTCGCTGTAAAACACCAGGAAAATAAATAAGTTGGACTCCCATGAGTGAGATAACGATTGAAAGACAGACTTGAATTTTTCATCATCGTTTCTTTTATTTGTATCTTATGTCATATTTCACCGTGCCAGTGCAAACTCCGGCAGGGCTTCCGGCACTATTCATTAAACTTGAAATGTGTTGCAAGTCCTGCACTCAGTTGGGAAAGTTTCCTTCCTAAAACTTGTTATTGCTCATAAAGTGTGGAATAATCCAGCACTGCCTGTGTGCTCACCAAGTTAGCAAGCATCCTGTCCAGCAGTGTGCAGGTGGTCGTCTCAGCCCAGATGCGGTGCGATGCCAGCATGGGAAGCAGTGACGCGTCCTACTTTTAATGGATACTTAGCAGAGCTCTGTCTCACTGCTTTCCTCTGTTGTTTCTGACGACGCCGTGACATCCTTGCACCTCGGCTGCCAGCCTCACTTCGACAGTCACACTAAAGCTCAAAATGCCCAAGCAAGCTTTCGTCTCAAGACATCACTGAAAGAAGACTTTGAGGTGGAGTTCAGAGAGGGACACGCAGAAATCTTTACTCTCACTGGACTTCATGTTGTGAATGAGATCATGTGCCGATCATTGATTTGAAACAGTCTTGATTTGCCTCATCTGGGCTTAATCTGAGATAATGATGAGCTTGCTGTAACTTTTTCCTTTTATACATCTTATTAACAAGTATCCCTGTGAAAAGAAGTTGCGTAAAGCAGCTTTAATATAATAAATAGTAAATTAAAAGTTTTAGGATGCAAACAGAGCCTCATTTTAAAAGGAAAACATATGACATTTTTTTACTGCAACTGTCTTGTGGCTAAATGACACTTACTAACTGGTTTAGCAAAAAAACAACAACAGCAAAAAATATCAGCTGGATCAGCACAACACAGACGCTTTATTCTTTTCATTCAGGAGTCTTTACCTGCACGCTGTATGAAGTCTTTTGCAGTCTTTTTGCTCGTGCGCAGGTGTGTTTGTTCATGAGAAGGAGGGCACACAGATGCATTGTCGTGTGTGTGTGTGTCTGTGTGTGTCTGTCTGTGTGGTGTAATGCAGGAATGTTGTTAGCTGTATCACACGCCACACATTTGCTCTAATCACATCGACGTCCATCAGAGCTCCCATGACCAGCAGCCTTTAATCTAATGTTCACCATGGATAAAAATATCCACCACTGACACACACACACACACACACACACACATATAAATGGTAAATACGGAGAGGCAGAAGCTTGCACCATTATTAAGGAACCATTCAGGCACACACATATTTTAGTGTGTGTGTGTGTCCGCGTGTAGGATTATGTCTTAGCGTTTCTGTTCTTTTGCGTCTCAACCTTTTGCGTCTTTGATTCCCAGTGACAGGAGTCAGAGGCCAATTGGCTCGGATCAGAGGTCACGACCCTCGTTGACCCCGCTGTCAACCTGGTGCTGATAAGAATGGCTGCACTCAGCAGGCGCGCGCGTGTGCTGCAAGTTTGTGCATGTGTGCACAGAATGATGCTTTCATAGAACAAGGAAAGTCTTTTTTTACTATTATAGTAACTTATTTATATTTCTGTTTCTTATCTTTTATCCTTTTCCTCTATGGAGTTCTTCTTTGACTCAATAAGGTCAATTAAGTGGCATTTACTCTTATGATTAAAGTAAAGAACTTGTAGCTGTAGTCTGTAGAACTTTTGATAACGTTAGACAAAAGACAAGTGTTTGCTACTTGGTGCTTGCTGATCACACTGTTTTTTTTTTTTTAAACATTTTAACCATGTCTTCCCGTGCAGAGCTAGAAATGAGCCCCATACTAACCAGTATCCACCAAACTTCTATCACCATAAAAAGCATTTATAAACAGTCTCAAGTTCAGCTAAGGACAATGATGAAAGTTAAAACTCAACATTTTGCGATGAAAACTCTTCACAGATAGCTTTCAAGAGGGACATCTGTACACTGGCAGGAACATGAAAGTCAATAAACAAAGTCAATACAATTACAAGCTACAGGATAGTTAGGATACAACGATCTGTTCTGAAGAAATATTGCACGAAGTAAACATGTATTACCCAGCCGCTTCATAGATTCATTTATTGTTAATTCAAGCCACCTTTTCCGGCACTATAAGGTGGCTTCTGATATTTTTCTCAATATTCTTTGCCTTAAGTTCTCCTCTCTGCGCCACCTGACAACTGGCTATTTTAACATCAGATTGTTCTTCCAGCTTTCAATACAATTTGAAGGCATTTGGAAGCTGAGAAAAAAAAAAAAATCTATTTTAATTCAGAATTTCTAAAAAGGCTGCAGAGCTGGAGAACAGATTACTGCTGGGTCGAAGAAATCTTCAGAAAAAATCGACACGGACGATTGCTGAAAATTTCACTCTCACTTTCACTGGAACTTATAAAAGCGTTCATTCAGAGGATAGTGTAGACTGTGACGTGAATTGTTAACCTTCATTGAGCGTGTTTGGTAATGAATGTACGACGATTTAATTCAGTCTTGGCAGGCATGTGTGGTAATATCCTGTTGAATGTTGGAATTGATAGAAAGCCAGGCTGCGGGGCACAGATTGTGCTCTTTGTATCCTGAAATATCTGGAAATGTGTGTGATTGATGGTGAATGAATGAATTAGTATGTGTGTTGTGTGTGCGTGTGTGTGTGTGTGTGTGGCCCCTCCCATTAACTAAATAGCCTTGATGTCTTAGAAAAACACTCCATTATTCCAAAGTCTGTGTTGTAGCCAAAGTGTTGCTGAGCGGCGTGGGCCAAATCATTCATCTGTTTGTGTGAAAGACATGGGAGGTGTGTGTGTGTGTGTGTGGGGGGGGGGGGGGGGGGGGGGGGGGGCAAGGCCAAGAGGCACCTCTCGACACACACACACACCCCCTCACAAATTATGTCGGCATGGTTGCTGTTTCCAAGGCAACTGTCCCAAGAGTAAGGGTGGGGTGGGTGCAGCTGGTGCTTCTCGACTCAGTCAGGGGTGTGTGTGTGTGTGTGTGTGTGTGCGCTTGATGGAGAAAGGAATGTGTGTTTTCATTTCTGAATAAGGGTCATTCATCGTTGTGAGGTCAAGCTAGGAGACAAAGATTCCAAAAATTCTGTTTATGTGTGATGGCTTGTGCAGGATAAAGAAGTTGTATCCAAACCGAGAGATTGGGTTGTGTGTGTGTGTGTATGTGTGTGTGTGTGTGTGTGTGTGTGTGTGTGTGTTTACAAAGCCACGCTCAGTTCCCTCTTCTCTTCATCTGAGTGTCGTCCTCTTTGCCATAATGCTGATTTAAGGCACTCTAAAGTGAGGATGTAAACTAGATTCCCGCCTGTCTGGCCCAATAGGATCTCGTGATAACAGACGCTGAATGTCTCTGGTGTTTCCACTGCAGAGGTGGTTTCACATTCAGTTAGGCTGAGCTTTTCCCTTTTTTTATTGAATTAAGCGAGGTCATGCTGCTCTTGTGGCACGCAGACTGTAATTCAGATGAAGTGCCTGATGCTTTATAGGCAGAGCAAGGCATGAATTCCACCAGGGTTAGATTCCCTGTGAAGAGGGTGACGGAAACGTCTCGTCTCTAAATGGCCTTTGAATGCAAATAGCTGGAACCCATGAAAACACTGTGAGGCCACTGACAACAAAAGGGGACATTGCCTGTTTTCAAAGTTGGAATGATTGATTTGTATTTTTTTTTGCATTTCAACATAATGTTTAGAAACAAGCGGAAAGAAACCCATATCCCACATCCCACATCAGCTGGTCATGCAAATATTAAAACAGTTTGTTGGACACCTACTAAACCGAACAGAGCCTCATTAATGCTGATAGCTACAGCTCTGCTTTTTCTGCCATGATAAGTCAAAATGTGGTGGTCAATGATGTTAATAGGACAGTGCACATACTGCAGCAAAAGGCTTCATGTGCACTGCAGTGCAGAGCGGACAAACAATTCAAGGCAGCAATGACTGCATGGTTTTATAGATGTATTAGAAATATTGATGGTGGATGCACCCACTGGGATTAATAACGCCCAAATCAGTGTGAGGCTGAACAAGTTACCTCTCTGCCCGTTTGCTGAATATGTAACAAAGTACCCAATCAGCAGAGATTTCCCACTGAGCTAAAGTATAGGTTTCTATGTGCCTATAGTGTGCAGGCCTTTCTTCTCCTCCTGTGACTGTTTCAGATTATCTCTTCATTTCCATTGAGTCATGCCTTCCTCTCTCTCTTTTTTTTCTCTCTCCTCATTTCCTTTCTGCTCATCCCATCGCTTGTGTTTTTCGACTGGCTGTCAGCATGTTATGGTTCCTCTCAGTCTCCAGCACCGGCCTGTCTTTCTTCCTCCTCCTCTTCATCCTGATGTCTCTGCCTTTCATTTTTCACTTCTTCTCTGACATTTTTTTCGACTCCACTCTTCTCCCACAGCCGCTCTGTCTTCCCCGCTGCTTCCCTCACCCGTCATCCATCCAATCATCATTTCTCACCCTGTCATCATATTATTTTCCCTCTCACTTTTGCCTCTTTTTTTTTATCTGCTTCTCTCACCCCTCTCCTCCTCCTCCTCAATCCACCTGTCCATCCATCGTTCTTCACACTGTTATTACACTACAATTTCCCCTCACGCTCTCTGCTACTCTTCCCCTTCATCCTCCTTTCTCCCTTGGTTCCATTTCCTCCTCAATCCACCCAAATGCCCATCATCCCCCCCCAGCCCTGTCATCGCAACATGGGTTTTTCCAGGAGCTCCGTCTTCTACCCTCATCGACCTTTCCTGCCAAATCTCCACCTGTCTCTTCCCATTCCTCCCCTTCCTGCTCATCCTCATCCTCATCCATCAATATTTATTAATTTTTTCTTCCATCAAGATTTATTTCACTCTTTTGCTCTCCTCCTCCCCCTTTCCATTTCCCCCTCATCTGTCTGTCATCGTGTCATGTTTTGACATTTCGCCTATTCTCATCTCGCAGCTGTCTTCACCCATCAGACCATTTTCATCTTGTTGTCACATTGCCATGTCCTTTTTTCCCCATCCTGTCTCCCTCCTCCTCCTCCTTCCCTATTTTACCCTCTCGCAATCACAGATTAAAAATACAGATGGAAAGTGTTATAATTAAATACAATTATTCAACAAAGTTTTCTTGCGTCCAAAAGAAAAGCTGACTTGTAATATTCGGTTCTGTTCAGATCCCATCATTAAATGCCAGATATGAACTGTAAACAAAAGTCACATGGGCTCCCAGCATGCAGCTTGTTAATTGGGCAGAGTTGTGGAAACTTGTCATCCCACCATGTTAGGCATTTTGATTTGGATCAGGTTCAAAGAAATCTGATTCAATTTCCTGTGAATTTTGCTAAGCATGATGGACTTTTCCACATTCTCTTTGTCTGGCGCTCATTACCATATCGAGCCCACGAGGAAACGACCTCAGGCTGTAACATATGATTGTAGCACCTGCTGTGACTTTACACAGGGGTTTCTGAAGACATGTCTGAACCGCTTGGTGGCATCTTTAGTTACCGAAGAGAGAAAATCCACATTTGTGGGACGGTGTGAAGCTGAAATGAAGTGAACAAGCAGCACCTGCATGGCGTGGAGTGTCATAGCTTCAGATATCTGTTAATCAACCGACACTGTTTGACCTGCAGGATGCTGGTACTATTTAGACCTTTTAACAGACTCGTCTTTTAGGTTATGGTACAGTTCATTTCAGAAGAGGAGAGATACCGGCCTTCCCAGCAGTGTGGTTATTTAGTACCACCAGAGTTTGAATAGTCTTGTTCTTGAGTATTTATTTGAACAAACTGATACAAGTATGTTCACAGTGAATTTACCGTCTGTCTCTTGCCGTCTCTTCATCTTTCTTTGTATTTCATATCCAGTCTGTCATCATTTCACGGTTCCTCTCAGCAGTCTCGCCTCATTTATTTCTCAGTCTTTTGGATTCATCTCCGGCACATTAACAGTGTCCCACTTCTCCCCACGTCCGCCAATCTCTCCTTTTTTTTCCTCTCGGTGTTCACTCCTCAACACATTTCATTCATCTTTAAGTCTCTTCATCTTTTCTTGACTCTTCTCAAGCCATTTCCTGTTTTATATTCAACGCACATGCCAACTAACATGATGTGTAGCATATAAAGAACGGATACAGCAGAGTGTTGAAGGTATTGCGAGTCATTCATTACTTTTTTTTGTTAGATCCCACATCTGCTTCAGTCAGCCGTAGTTAAGATAATTGCCATGTGTTTGGAGAGGAAAGGCTGTGCGGCTTATTTATAGAATAAGGGGCAACCACAGCGATGTGTCAGCAAAGAGATTTGTATTTTGACAGATAGATTTTTGTTTGTTGGGTTGTAAATGTGGTGGACAAAGGAGAGGTACCGTGAGAAGAACTTTTACGTTTGTATTGTGTAACCTTTTGATTGTGTTGGCTACAATATCTTTTACATTTTATCAGTCCAGAAGAAGTTTAATTGGTTTGAACTATATCGGAGACAGATGCATCAACAGCCAGGTCTGTACAGACACAAAATCACATTAATTAGCTTTCTATCACATGTTTACGATTGCTGTTGATCCTTTGGTTTCGTTTTGACACTGGTAGAAAATCCATTAATTTCTCATACACGCTGTACTGCCTCCTGTGTAATTCAGTGAGGTAGAGCTGCTAGGTTTGAATGATTGATTTTTTTTAGTAAAGAAGATAGTACTGCTGCAATATTCTAAGTAATATTGACCAGATTTTATTCTGTATGATCTCAGTGTCAGTTCAGATTCAGCTGCTTGAGGAAGCTTAAAGTATGTTTAAAGGGGTTTATTCATCAGCGCTGTAAAGGAAGAAGCACACGAATGCCCAACGATACAAAACTATAAATGATCTCTCTTTTAATAAGAGCGAGCTGAGTTTGCTGCTGCAGTGAAAGTTGATAAATCATTTATAACTCCCTTAAATCTTCCCCTGAGTGAACCAATATTATGTGCTGAAGCTACACTGGGCAATATTTTATGTTAATTACAAGCTGTATTATTATCCCATATATCCAGTTTGTCCTTAGGGCCTGATTTATACACTCAGATTGGAAAAGTTACTCCTCTGCCTCTCGTCCGTTTGGTATCATTTAGTATAAAACATCGCTGAAGGTTGCTTAACAGGAGTATGCTATGTGCATTTTACCAACGTTAGCAACCCCCCCCCCCTCCGGTTTCTGGTTTTTAAAGTTCAAACTGTGTTTTATAAGCGCTGTATCTACCTCTCACTGCTATTTAGAGCTGCCAACGTGTGAAGCCATGCCTGGTGCTGCTTTAAAGCCTATATGTTTATGCTTTTAGCGCTGCGAGCCGATGCCAAGTCCAATCCACTGAAGAACACTTGGCAGTTCAAATACGAACGTTAACACAAGACAGACGGATGTGCGATTTTCTCATAGTTCTCATAGTTTACATGGTGCAACAGTGTAATCATTTAAAAAACATTTAAGCTGCGTGCTCGTTATCTGTGCTTTCAGAATCGCTCGTTATCATACAATCTGTCTGGAGATGTAGTTCTGGTACTGTGTGTGTGTGTGTGTGTGTGTGTTTGTTATTTACATAAGATATGTTACAGTTTCTTTTGTTTAGTTCGAGTGTTCAGTGTGATAAGAGAAATACCGCTGCAAGACAAACAGACAATTGTCTGTGTGATAGATACTGCTGGAAGTTTGTGTCTTTGACCAACATGTCAGTTTATCTTATTGTTTGTCTGTTGAAACATTTTCTTCTTAACTGACACAAAAACTCTGGACCATCTGTTACCAAAACAGATATTAGCATTGGGTGTCATGTGTATTTTGCATTAATTGTTGTTCCTTATACCCATGACTGTGTTTGAACCAAATTTACCATTAAGAACATTATAAACTTGACTCTACTCTCCCCAATGGAGTCTGGAGTCTATTATCTTACTTTAACTGAGCACCCTCATTATTCCCAGTAAAAGCACAATTTGTCATTTTTACATTCCAGGTTTGTGTCCGGATTAATTAAAGCACAGACGTGACGGTCAAATCGATCTTCTCATTCAACTCTCTGCTAGAAAGTTCATTTCATGTTCACTTCTTGCAGATTCTCTGAATAACTGAACTAAGCCTCTAGTCACTCTTCGCCGAATGTAAATCCTTCATTTGGTCTTCCTCTCCTCTTCCAGAGCTAATTCAGAACGGCCGCCTGCTGACGCTGCCCCTGGTGGCCGGGGACCTGCACTCCCTGCTGCCTGACGAAGACAGGAGGCGCCTCTACGTGGCCATGAAAGATAACCTGCTGTCTACCAGTCTGGACGACATAACGCAGAACCCGCGCAAGGTTAGAGCTGGAGGACACATACACACATTCACGTACCATTCCAGGCGAGGTACAATACAAACATACAGCATACCAGTGGATTGCTGATGAAGGCCTGGAGATAAAATCATAATACACACGTAAACTACAAGTCAAATGACAGCAGATACAGATAACTAATGTGTCAGTGCTTTGATGGGACTAATTAGTGATGATAGGAGGGAGAGGAAAGTCACACCCTCCGATCGCTTATCTTTCTTTAATCCCTAACTCTTATTTCAGAAACACATCTTTTCTTCCTCAATTTCTGTTTTCTGTCAAATTCAAGTCAAATGTTCAATATTTTCCTCTGGCTCATCTTTTCACCTAGTTCCAGCTTGGTCTCTCTATTACAGCTGCAGTGTTTGATAAAACATCTCCAAAATGTGGTCTTATTTTTGTACTGTTTAGATTATCCACAAATTATTTCTACACATTTCTCACATTCCTACCTCCACCACTGTCCACGTTGACTGGCGAGCAGCAGAACCCTTGTTGGCGGCGGAGAGTGACTTTTAAAGAAGAGCAGCTGGAGGTTGGATCAACTTACGAACAAAGGCAGAGACAGATCACCTGCACGCCACATTTTTGAATTATCAAAACAAAATGTGTGCGGCCTGTTAAAGAAATATTCTCTGCAGTCTATGGATTTCTTATACCAGCGAGTGCTTCTGCCTATATGCAATTTTTCTATTGTGTCGGATTAATCAAGTTTTTTTTAAGGCGTACATCAACATTTTAAAGACATGGCATCAATAATATGAAGCTTAAAACCCTGAGGCAGACCCCCTGCTCTGCTCTGACCTGTCTTGATGCAGCTGGTTAAGTTCCCGCTATACACTATATTCCTGCAATACTCCTTTTACAAAACGTTTCCAACATCAGTATAGGAAGTATTCATATTCACAGGAGCCCCAACCAAGATTTGCAGCAAGTAACACAGGGACATCAAATCTGGTTCTACCAATAAATCAATACATCAATGATCGATGGTATTAGATATAAGTTACAGGTTTGTTACAGTACCTGGGTTCCTTCTGCAGCTTTCATTTTATACCCAGACAGACACGGTGACGAGTTCAGGGTCACGGCAAGGACAGCGACGGTGCTCCCTTTTCATAACTCTGCCCTGTCGGATCAAATCAATACCCTCATCTGTCAGACGAACACGCAAGCTATCAGAGAGTCAAACAGGTAGGCAAGCAGACAGACAGAGAGACAGAGAGACAGCAGTCAAGCTGGCCAGCCACCCACTCAGCCAGGCAGTCAGCCAACAAAAGGATAGATAGTCATAGTCAACTCATAACTCAAGCTCCATGCTGGCTGTAAAGTAATATATTTGTGCCTACAGTATTTATAGTCTGTTTAGACTGTTCCAACTCGTGTGCAGTTTTTTCCCTTGTGGTGTTAAAACCACTCACAGTGCCATGTTCTCTACATTTCTGTTTATTTTCTCTGCTACTGACATCCAGAGCATCTTGTCAGTGCAGCTTAAGATAAGCTTATTCCTACTCTTTCATTTACTTCTTTATCATGTTTTGCATCTATCACATGTTTGTATAAATGCGCAGTCTTGCTGTCTCAATAAAACTGATTTTGGCTCAGAGAGACGGACACGTAACCAGTTCCTCCGGTCCATCCCAGCTCAGGGCAGAGTGCCGAACGTGACTCTGTTGCCTTCAGACGCGCTTTTTCTTTGATCAGGCCAAAAACCCTCAAGGCATTCCTTCTGTGTGAGTCTACAGCTGGCAACCCACATTACACAAAGGTTCACCAAGGGTTTGAGTGTGTTTGTGGCTTTTTGTTGCATATTTGTCCTTTATTCATCCACGCTACTTCTTTTGTTTCCATTTTCTTTCTTTCCCTTTCAGCTCTGGTTTTCTCTACCAAAGTACAGAAATTAGTCATTTCTCAACATCAAATTTTCCTTTCTTTTCCTTTCTTTTTTTTTCTGCCAGTGATTTCTATACCGCATACACCCACATTCCTGTATGTCGTATAAACTGACAACCAGCACGCTCTTCACAGAGGGGCAAATTTCCTTTAACCAAAGCCTTTACCTGGTGAGAATCCTTTAGTGGTGGTCCATGTTCCTGTCAGTGTGTGGTATTTTTAGATAAGGCAGAACGCGGTCTCTAATCTAATCTGATCGTCTCGGCTCCGCACAGGGCTCTGCGGGTATGACTACATCAGGGAACAATTACTGGACATCCAGAAGAAATTGTTTCCTTCAACCATCAGTTGTCAGTATTCACTTACGAAGAGTTGGTGTCGCATTTTATTGAAGCACATTTTTTTAAACACAGCAGTCTACTAGGACCAATATCGATGCACAGGTCTTATTTCTATCACTATCAATGATGATAACACTTGTGATGTGAACAAAAACAAAAGTTAAGTTCCTGCATTTTTTCAATAAACTTTGCAGTTCATTTGGTATGCAAAGATAAGTGAGGACGATCACTTATCGAATTGTTTCAATCTCAGCTTCCCCGCTGTGGTCTCTTAGGCAATGACAGGCACAAGGAAGTATTTAGATTAGTCATGGAGCTGCCCATTATTCTCTCTCTCTCTCTCTCTCTCTCTCTCTCTCTCTCTCTCTCTCGTTATCGTTGCCTCATCTATTATTTCGTTTCCTAATGGCTTGACATGAAAGCGGTGGAATGATCCCTACTGTGTGTGTTTTTAATATTATATACGGAATATGTTGAGGTTTAAATGAATCCACTGGTGAGGTTGAACAAAGCCATTTAAAAAAACCACACACACACAAAACCTAACCTAAACAGGCACGAAGCAATTGCGACTCGATTTTTAACAACCTATTGATTTTGTTCACACACAATGACTCAGACAGTTAAAAAAAGTGGATGAAAACCGTCTCATGCCTTCACAAAAGACTTAAATAGGTTACGTCTCCAGATCTGCCCCCGAGACATACGTTTGACAGGGTTCCATGTCTCGCCTCATTTCTGCATAACAGAGGTTTTTATTTCTTTTTCTTTTGGAACAATGTCATTTATTTTCTTATTGGGCAGTGATGCACATGGCAGAGAGAGCCTACATACATTATGAAGGAAATTAAACACAAAGTATGGTGAACTGGGCTGTGGGCTGGCTGATGATCAGACGAGGACATGAGGCATGTACTTTGGCTTCTGTTTAGACAAACTGCCTAATCAAAACTAATCAGCCATTATGTTTGCCTCCTAGCCAGAGTGTTCTTCTTTTAAGATAATATGCACAGAATCTGATTCTTCTTAAGTATGTCAGGTCCTAGAAAAACTTCCAATTGGCACAACTGGAACAGGCGTAACCACACAAATTCTATTCTAAAAAACCAATGTTTCTGAATGACAACATTATTATGGTTTGCATTTACAGTACCCAGAGGGCTGCTAAGAATACCTACTGATTGCTTTGTCCAAACGGATTACACTAGTTGCTTAACGGTGCACATGTAACTGTAGCTAAAGAGTGTAGTCACAGCCAAATGGTAGATTCATTTGTCATGCTGCCACTATTACTGCTGCTCTGACAGCTTGACTCATCAAAAGGACTCAGCAGCGCTGCCAGGTGGTTTTAACTTTCTCCTCCCTGAAGATGCCTCGCCAGAGGTATTAAATCCTCCCTCTTCTCCTCCTGCCTTTTTTTTCATCTAGATTAGTCATGTTTTGCTGACTCTCCCTCCCTCGCTGCCTCGTCAAGCACCTGCCAATGCCAAAAGCCTTTTATCTGTGATGTAGAGTCAGTAATAAAAACAGTTTTTAAATCTCTTTCTCTCCCGCTTTGCTTTCTTTATCTCTTGCTCTTTGTAGCTATACTGGCCAGCCAGTCCAGACCGTGTCCAAGAGTGTCTCATGGCTGGGAAGGATCCAGAGGTGAGTCAACACATTCTCTCTCTCACACACACACACACACACACACACACACACACACACTCACACACAACACACACACATTAGATTACATAAGCGAGGCAGCATATACCACTGTAACTACGGTACTGTTTAAAAGTCACAGAAAATTAATCCACACAGAATTCTACACTGACATAGATCAGCGGCTCACACGTCGTTTCTTCACTGTGTGCTGCAATGTCATGCTGTCACACCAGAAACGGTCTGAAGAGTTCTGCTGCAATAAAGTTGCATTATGGATTACAATCTAGAGCAGAACTAAAGTTGAATCTGAGTTTTATTCAGACAACAAAGCGACACGTACGGACAAAATGACTTTGACAGGGAAATAAAGAAAATCCAACAAACATATCTTACTTTCAATTTCCATGTAGCCAGGGATATTCATGTCTTTTGTGTATAAAAACTCTGTCAGTCAAAGTTGAACTTGCATTATTCACATACACAACAGATTCTAACAAGAAACATCCAGTTCATGTCTTTGATGATATTATTTCAATGAATCTCAACATGGCTCCTCATGTTGTTACTTTTCCAATATTACTACCTGGTGATAGAAATTCAACCAATTTATATGAAGTAACCACTACCTTATATATGTAATAAAACAATATCACAAAATACTTTACGTCCTCCATTATTCCTCACACTGTGGTCCCTCCGTGTGTGTCTCTCTGTCCAGTTGGAGTGTGCTAACTTCCTGCGAGTTCTGCAGCCGTTTAATCAGACTCACCTGTACGTTTGTGGCACTGGAGCCTTCAACCCCCGATGTGCTTTCATAGCTACCAGCGTCTTCCTACAGGTATTATTGCAAGCACACATACACACACAAATAATCTTTAACCAGCTAGAAGTGGGAAAATCCAACAGATTGATATGTCTTTTCTCCAGCTGATTGTGTCACATTCATTTCAGGAGTGGCATTCCCCCAGATAATCTTTCATTTATATCGTATCAATAATGTAAACTCATAAACTTCCTATTTTTTGATTAGATCAAGTAGTTCATGAAAAATAAATTCAAATTTAGAAGGCTACAACAGTTATTTCAGCGTGTCAGATATACATCAGCATTTTTTTGTACATTGTTTTGTTAAAGACATGTAACTTGAGTTTTCTGCCCATCACATTCAAACAGCTGTAGCCCCGTAGTTAGCTAGTCTGCAAGCTAATGTCAAGCTTTATAGCTCAGATCATACACAATAGTTTGCAAAATAAATGAAAAAATAACATGAAGGAAAAAAAATGTTGCCACTTTTTTTCATTATGAAGCAATGCTCCTCCTGCCACCCACCGTCCTGTGTGTGCGCACTGACTCCTAGTCTCAGCCCCTATGTGCAGGCCTATCAGCAGCTGAAATACATGTGTGGTGTCTGCCCCTATGCCCATATATCTACCAGGGTTCACCCTGTGGCATCTGTCCATAATATATACAATGTACCCTTTGTCATTGAGACTGCACGCTGGGGGCCACCGGACACTGTAGATTTTTTAGTTGACATGTTTATGTCAACTATAATATGAATGTAAATCTTCTTTACTCCACACTGACCCATCGTATCGTACATGTCTCATGATTTAGACACATTGTGTCAGGAATAGGTTAATGGTTCTTAAATTCCCTGTTGTGTGTGTGTGTGTGTGTGTGTGTGTGTGTGTGTGTGTGTATTGGGGGGTTGTGCATTCCTGCAGTCGTATTTGGGTGTGTGTGCGCGTGAATGTGTGTCAGGGAACCACTAATACCATGAAAGGGTGTGTGAGATCAGAGAGGTTCAGACGTGGTGCTTAGAGGAGCTGGTGGTGCTGAGTGGTTCAAGACTGGACTTCACACATTTTTTAATCCCACCACTTAGCCCGATTACCCTCTATTAGTCACTTGTGTGTGTGTGGCAGGCTAGTTCAGCTGGCTGAAAAAGTCGTTCTGCCTATTTGTTAGGATGAATTAAATTATGAAAAAAATCAAAGAATGAATTAAAGAGTCACAGCCTGTCAATCTGCCCAAACAACTTGTTTTCTCCTGTTTGTCTCCTTCTGTCTAGCTGATTTTCTCTCTCTCTGACCTTTGCCTCTGTTTACTTTGCCAGTCAGAGCACCAGACTCTCTCCTACAGCCAGACAGAGTGTGGGAAAGGGAAATGTCCCTACGATCCGTTTCAGAAAACAGCCTCTGATGTCGTTGGTAAGTTTTTCCGAAACCACAACTCAAATAAACTACAAATTATAAGTCATCATAGCAACAACTATAGCTTGTCTGTGAGGTTTTAGGTTGGTGTGGATGACCAGTTTCACCTGAGACAAATTAATCAAACAAACAACTGGGTTTGTTGTTGCAGTACCGCAAGACAACCTCTGAAGAAAGATCAGCACACTGCTTACATTGTTAATATTATGATTCGTTTGAGGGATTGGATTTTTTCCCTCATAACGCCACCTCAACATAATGTCTACATTTCTTTCTCAATATGGGTGGTTTGCAGGAGGAGTAAGACAAACTTACACTGTGTCGTAGTGTGAGCAGCCAGCATGTCAGCAGCTTCAGTGCTCCATCTGTGTCTACACAGGATGCATTCAGGTGCCGTATTGAGTGTAGGAGTTTTGGCAGCGCTCAAAGCCCAACACACAATCACTGGAAATGTGTAAATTAGTTACAGTATGTCTACAATAGGGGTATCATGAGTTTTCTTCTGAAGTATTTAGTTGTGTCACGGACCACTGTTGATCCCCTCGCCATTCGGCACGCATGTGAACCGCGGATTAATTACACAGTATAACGTTAAACACCAGAAGTTTATAGAAGGCCTGAGTTACAAACTTCATGGCACGGGGGGGATCTGACAAAAAGATTGCATGAACCATTGTGAGAATATGTTGGAATAAACCTAAACTTCAGATAGACAACCGTTCTGTCTTACCTAAAAATACCTAAAGCTTTCGTTATCCTGTGCAGATGGAGAGCTGTATGCTGGGATCACCTCAGACTTCATGAGCCGGGACTCCGCCTTCTTCCGTAGTCTCGGAAGCCGTCACGTCATCCGCAGCGAGCAGTACGACTCCACCTGGCTGCAGGGTGAGTGCAAAGAAAGGTCAAAGAGAACCAAAAGAGGAGTAAAAAACTCCTTACTTTTCAAAACTGATCTGTTACCACTGTGGTTGGAGGCCACAACAGAAGTCTGCTTATGTACAGACTTTTAGTAAGATTCCTGAGATGGTTGGTCCCAAGTATTCTTATCAGCAAATATTGTAATTTATCATCCAGAAAACACCAACTAAAATGACCTTTTATTTAGTTAGTATGCTTCCCAGGATTTCTATTGATTGCCTTCTTTGTCATGTGTGAGTCATGTTGTGCCACATGAAA
Organism: Pholis gunnellus; assembly: GCF_910591455.1. NCBI lineage: Eukaryota > Metazoa > Chordata > Actinopteri > Perciformes > Pholidae > Pholis > Pholis gunnellus. The sequence continues at coordinate 18,636,704 of NC_136536.1, read as the reverse complement.
CATTTGCCACACCTGCTAACATGCTAACAGTCTTTGAATTATTTATCAAACAGCTACTCCTTTAATGCATATCTGTTCTTTTTCTACATCTATTTCTCAAGTGAAGTGTTCTCTTTGGTCATAATCCATTTAACAATTTTACATATTTTATATACTGAATATTCTGGACTAAACTGAATGTCTTTTGCTCTAAATAAACATCTCTAAAACCATCTCCTGCACGCCCGGTCAGTGTTTTATCAGGCCAGTCTGTCAACGACTGCTGCTGACAACAGCAAGATACATGTTGACTCTCTCTGCTGTTTGTAAACTCAGTTGGACCGGTCTTTTTCTCTCCCTGTCTCTCTCTCTCTCTCTCTCTCCAGATGCCCAGTTTGTGCGGGTAGCGCCGCTGTCTGAAACTGATAACCCCGAAGATGATAAAGTCTACGTGTTTTTCACTGAGCGCGCTCAAGAGGCAGAAGGGGCTGCTGGGAAGGTGCTCTACTCCAGAGTGGCACGTGTGTGCAAGGTATGAAGTGTGTTTGTTGGAGACAGATAGAGGCCAGGTTTGTGTGTTTGTTTGTTCATATCAGAAACTGTCTGCATGTAGTTTATGTAAATATGCGTTTGCCTGAACAAGTAAAGTATGTACGTGCTGTTCAGTGCGTGTGACTGCGCCTGTTGAGGTGTGTGTTTACGTAAAAGGCGGTGTGATTGGATGTTCCTGCCAGCTTGTATAGATGTGCTTTTTGAAGTCTGTGTATAGGGGACTGTTTATGTTTGTCGCTATCACTGTGTCTTCACTGTGTCTTCTGCTCCACTGTGATACGCTGTGAATGTTTGTACTGTTTGCCTTTTAATGTAGATATGTGTAAACAATCATGACCATGTTTTTGTGTTTGCGTAAATATTTTTTCCTGCCTATGTGTGCATGTATGTGTTATAGAGAATGTTTCCAACAGCAATCAGTAGTCACATTTTGCAACAATTAATCAATTGACAGAAAATCAATTGGCAACTATTTGGATAATCAATTAATCGTTTAATTCATTTTTTAAGCAACATTGACAAATACGAAATGAAATGTGTAAATTAGTTACCGTATGTCTGCAACAGGAGATTCATGAGTTTTCTTTGGATATAATAAAAAGTATTGGTACAGCTTCTCCAATTTGAGGATTTTCCACCTCTAATCAGTATTACATTATAGTTAGTTTGAGTTTTGGGCTGTTGGCCGAACAAAAAACAAATCTATTTGAAGATATAACCCTGGGCTCTAGGAAAGTATGATGTTCATCTTTCCCTTTTTTCTAATGTTTTACAGACCAAATGACAACAATAATCAATAATTTGACAAGATAATAGGCAGTTTAATCAACAATGAAAGTGTTACATGAACATGTAAGCATGTTTTGAATTTCCTAGCAATTCTTTTGATAGGGCATCTCAGTTGTGAGATACTATAAAATAATAGAAATTGTAGGTCATATTCATTGATTAGAGTTTAGTATTTTTATAATTGGCTATATAAATTCTTTAATGTTTATTTAGACCCTCATTAGCTTCCACCAGGTGACTAGTCATCCTGGTTTTCACATAGATTATTCTTAGAAATATAAAATAAACCAGTGGGATCTATGTTTTTGCCTTCTTTGAATTTGAGGTAGATTGTGTTTGTGAGGATAAGAAAGAGTGAGTGATGATTGACCTAAAGTAGACAGAAAGTAGAAATTGTTTCATTAAATTACTCTTTTTATTTGTGTTTGTAGAATGACATCGGAGGCCAGAGGAGTTTAGTCAACAAGTGGAGTACCTTCCAGAAGGCTCGTATGGTGTGTTCAGTCCCCGGACCGGATGGCCTACAGACACACTTTGACCAGCTGCGTGAGTGCACACGAGCATCAAAGGACAAACACATTGCATGAACAGTAAAACTAATCAAACTGGTCTCAACCACTGGTCATATCAATAGCTGGAGCTCTGCCATTGAATGTGCAGATACTTACGTGTGTTTTAGAGTGTGATTCGCAAAAAGTTCTTGCTCAAACATTTTGAAATGACGAGGGAGAGTTTGCTGACTAAATAACTTTCGTCTGAAGTTCTGAACCACAGCTTCATAGTGAGTGTGTGTCTATGTGGCTCCACTGTTACCACGGTGATCAAGAGCCCTGTGGCTCACCTTGGGTTCGTCTTCGTGCCTCAGACTTGGTTACCACGGAAACTGGCCTCAACATTCAGTTGCTGTGGGTTTATTCATTTTCAAGGATTTGCGCCAGTGTACTCCGATTGGCTCTGTCTGTGTGTGTCTGTCTGTCTTTAGGAGCAGGTCTATGTATCTGTGTAAGTCTTTGTATGCACTAAAAGTATGGGGAACATGAGACCAATACATTGATGTCGCGAAGCAAAAACTATACTCTAGTGCTCAGAAGTAAATGCATTGTGGATCACTCCGTTAACCCATTCAGGGTTGGTTTATTAGACCATTAGTTAATTAGACACATTAGTGTACTAGAGTGAAGTGCTGTTAGCAGAGGATGGTTTCGATCCATCGACCTCTGGGTTATAGGCCCAGCACGCTTCCGCTGCGCCACTCTGCTTCAGAACCACCCCAGATGGGACTCGAACCCACGACGCCTGGCTTTCGAGGCCAGACAACAAAGACAATCCACAGTGGGCAATAGACAGCATTGAGCAAACATGTTAAAGCAAAGCACTGAAAATAAGGGCAAATGCATCTTTTTATCACCTAAGATGAGTCTTGAACTCACAATTGATTTGACATCCTGACCTTTGGGTGGATCAATTCTTTAATCCATTCACAGACTACAGTTTTGGTTTGATCCAAGATTTTGTCAGTTAGATTGCAGTGGAAGAGAGTTAAAATAGCAGAGGATGGTTTCGATCCATCGACCTCTGGGTTATGGGCCCAGCAAGCTTCCGCTGCGCCACTCTGCTTCAGAACCACCCCAGATGGGACTCGAACCCACGACGCCTGGCTTTCGAGGCCAGACAACAAAGACAATCCACAGTGGGCAATAGACAGCATTGAGCAAACATGTTAAAGCAAAGCACTGAAAATAAGGGCAAATGCATCTTTTTATCACCTAAGATGAGTCTTGAACTCACAATTGATTTGACATCCTGACCTTTGGGTGGATCACTTCTTTAATCCATTCACAGACTACAGTTTTGGTTTGATCCAAGATTTTGTCAGATAGATTGCAGTGGAAGAGAGTTAAAATAGCAGAGGATGGTTTCGATCCATCGACCTCTGGGTTATGGGC
>NC_136536.1:18620938-18623438 GCF_910591455.1 Pholis gunnellus | reverse complement strand
GGATTCGAACCCACGACGCCTGGCTTTCGAGGCCAGACAACAAAGACAATCCACAGTGGGCGATAGACAGCATTGAGCAAACATGTTAAAGCAAAGCACTGAAAATAAGGGCAAATGCATCTTTTTATCACCTAAGATGAGTCTTGAACTCACAATTGATTTCACATCATGACCTTTGGTCTTTAATCCATTCGAGGCCTTTCGAGGCCAGACAACAAAGACAATCCACAGTGGGCAATAGACAGCATTGAGCAAACATGTTAAAGCAAAGCACTGAAAATAAGGGCAAATGCATCTTTTTATCACCTAAGATGAGTCTTGAACTCACAATTGATTTGACATCCTGACCTTTGGGTGGATCACTTCTTTAATCCATTCACAGACTACAGTTTTGGTTTGATCCAAGATTTTGTCAGATAGATTGCAGTGGAAGAGAGTTAAAATAGCAGAGGATGGTTTCGATCCATCGACCTCTGGGTTATGGGCCCAGCACGCTTCCGCTGCGCCACTCTGCTGTCTATCTCCCCATGTGGGATTCGAACCCACGACGCCTGGCTTTCGAGGCCAGACAACAAAGACAATCCACAGTGGGCAATAGACAGCATTGAGCAAACATGTTAAAGCAAAGCACTGAAAATGAGGGCAAATGCATCTTTTTATCACCCAAGATGAGTCTTGAACCCACAGTTGATTTCACATCATGACCTTTGGTCTTTAATCCATTCGAGGCCTTTCGAGGCCAGACAACAAAGACAATCCACAGTGGGCAATAGACAGCATTGAGCAAACATGTTAAAGCAAAGCACTGAAAATAAGGGCAAATGCATCTTTTTATCACCTAAGATGAGTCTTGAACTCACAATTGATTTGACATCCTGACCTTTGGGTGGATCACTTCTTTAATCCATTCACAGACTACAGTTTTGGTTTGATCCAAGATTTTGTCAGATAGATTGCAGTGGAAGAGAGTTAAAATAGCAGAGGATGGTTTCGATCCATCGACCTCTGGGTTATGGGCCCAGCACGCTTCCGCTGCGCCACTCTGCTTCAGAACCACCCCAGATGGGACTCGAACCCACGACGCCTGGCTTTCGAGGCCAGACAACAAAGACAATCCACAGTGGGCAATAGACAGCATTGAGCAAACATGTTAAAGCAAAGCACTGAAAATAAGGGCAAATGCATAGTTTTATCACCTAAGATGAGTCTTGAACTCACAATTGATTTGACATCCTGACCTTTGGGTGGATCACTTCTTTAATCCATTCACAGACTACAGTTTTGGTTTGATCCAAGATTTTGTCAGATAGATTGCAGTGGAAGAGAGTTAAAATAGCAGAGGATGGTTTCGATCCATCGACCTCTGGGTTATGGGCCCAGCACGCTTCCGCTGCGCCACTCTGCTTCAGAACCACCCCAGATGGGACTCGAACCCACGACGCCTGGCTTTCGAGGCCAGACAACAAAGACAATCCACAGTGGGCAATAGACAGCATTGAGCAAACATGTTAAAGCAAAGCACTGAAAATAAGGGCAAAATAAGACAAATGCATCTTTTTATCAGACAAGATGAGTCTTGAACCCACAATTGATTTCACATCATGACCTTTGGGTGAATCACTTCTTTAATCCATTCACAATGACTACAGCTTTGGTTTGATCCACGATTTTGTCAGTTAGATTGCAGTGGAAGAGAGTTAAAATAGCAGAGGATGGTTTCGATCCATCGACCTCTGGGTTATGGGCCCAGCACGCTTCCGCTGCGCCACTCTGCTGTCTATCTCCCCATGTGGGATTCGAACCCACGACGCCTGGCTTTCGAGGCCAGACAACAAAGACAATCCACAGTGGGCAATAGACAGCATTGAGCAAACATGTTAAAGCAAAGCACTGAAAATGAGGGCAAATGCATCTTTTTATCACCCAAGATGAGTCTTGAACCCACAGTTGATTTCACATCATGACCTTTGGTCTTTAATCCATTCGAGGCCTTTCGAGGCCAGACAACAAAGACAATCCACAGTGGGCAATAGACAGCATTGAGCAAACATGTTAAAGCAAAGCACTGAAAATAAGGGCAAATGCATCTTTTTATCACCTAAGATGAGTCTTGAACTCACAATTGATTTGACATCCTGACCTTTGGGTGGATCACTTCTTTAATCCATTCACAGACTACAGTTTTGGTTTGATCCAAGATTTTGTCAGATAGATTGCAGTGGAAGAGAGTTAAAATAGCAGAGGATGGTTTCGATCCATCGACCTCTGGGTTATGGGCCCAGCACGCTTCCGCTGCGCCACTCTGCTGTCTATCTCCCCATGTGGGATTCGAACCCACGACGCCTGGCTTTCGAGGCCAGACAACAAAGACAATCCACAGTGGGCAATAGACAGCATTGAGCAAACATGTTAAAGCAAAGCACTGAAAATGAGGGCAAATGCATCTTTTTATCACCCAAGATGAGTCTTGAACCCACAGTTGATTTCACATCATGACCTT
>NC_136536.1:18600938-18618438 GCF_910591455.1 Pholis gunnellus | reverse complement strand
AAATAGCAGAGGATGGTTTCGATCCATCGACCTCTGGGTTATGGGCCCAGCACGCTTCCGCTGCGCCACTCTGCTTCAGAACCACCCCAGATGGGACTCGAACCCACGACGCCTGGCTTTCGAGGCCAGACAACAAAGACAATCCACAGTGGGCAATAGACAGCATTGAGCAAACATGTTAAAGCAAAGCACTGAAAATAAGGGCAAATGCATCTTTTTATCACCTAAGATGAGTCTTGAACTCACAATTGATTTGACATCCTGACCTTTGGGTGGATCACTTCTTTAATCCATTCACAGACTACAGTTTTGGTTTGATCCAAGATTTTGTCAGATAGATTGCAGTGGAAGAGAGTTAAAATAGCAGAGGATGGTTTCGATCCATCGACCTCTGGGTTATGGGCCCAGCACGCTTCCACTGCGCCACTCTGCTTCAGAACCACCCCAGATGGGACTCGAACCCACGACGCCTAGCTTTCGAGGCCAGACAACAAAGACAATCCACAGTGGGCAATAGACAGCATTGAGCAAACATGTTAAAGCAAAGCACTGAAAATAAGGGCAAATGCATCTTTTTATCACCTAAGATGAGTCTTGAACTCACAATTGATTTGACATCCTGACCTTTGGGTGGATCACTTCTTTAATCCATTCACAGACTACAGTTTTGGTTTGATCCAAGATTTTGTCAGATAGATTGCAGTGGAAGAGAGTTAAAATAGCAGAGGATGGTTTCGATCCATCGACCTCTGGGTTATGGGCCCAGCACGCTTCCGCTGCGCCACTCTGCTTCAGAACCACCCCAGATGGGACTCGAACACACGACGCCTGGCTTTCGAGGCCAGACAACAAAGACAATCCACAGTGGGCAATAGACAGCATTGAGCAAACATGTTAAAGCAAAGCACTGAAAATAAGGGCAAATGCATCTTTTTATCACACAAGATGAGTCTTGAACCCACAATTGATTTCACATCATGACCTTTGGGTGGATCACTTCTTTAATCCATTCACAATGACTACAGCTTTGGTTTGATCCAAGATTTTGTCAGATAGATTGCAGTGGAAGAGAGTTAAAATAGCAGAGGATGGTTTCGATCCATCGACCTCTGGGTTATGGGCCCAGCACGCTTCCTCTGCGCCACTCTGCTTCAGAACCACCCCAGATGGGACTCGAACCCACGACGCCTGGCTTTCGAGGCCAGACAACAAAGACAATCCACAGTGGGCAATAGACAGCATTGAGCAAACATGTTAAAGCAAAGCACTGAAAATAAGGGCAAATGCATCTTTTTATCACCTAAGATGAGTCTTGAACTCACAATTGATTTGACATCCTGACCTTTGGGTGGATCACTTCTTTAATCCATTCACAGACTACAGTTTTGGTTTGATCCAAGATTTTGTCAGATAGATTGCAGTGGAAGAGAGTTAAAATAGCAGAGGATGGTTTCGATCCATCGACCTCTGGGTTATGGGCCCAGCACGCTTCCGCTGCGCCACTCTGCTTCAGAACCACCCCAGATGGGACTCGAACCCACGACGCCTGGCTTTCGAGGCCAGACAACAAAGACAATCCACAGTGGGCAATAGACAGCATTGAGCAAACATGTTAAAGCACAATTCCTCTCTAAATACCTCATTACTAGGCCACTAGGGAGTGATTATCAAGAAGAATCATATTGATTTCAAATCACTCTGTCAATCATTCCATTAACCCATTCAGGGTTGGTTTAATCTATGTCACTGTGTCAATGAGAATGCAGTGCACTTGAGTGAAATGCAGTTAGCAGAGGATGGTTTCTATCCATCGACCTCTGGGTTATGGGCCCAGCACGCTTCCGCTGCGCCACTCTGCTGTCTATCTCACCATGTGGGATTCGAACCCACGACGCCTGGCTTTCGAGGCCAGACAACAAAGACAATCCACAGTGGGCGATAGACAGCATTGAGCAAACATGTTAAAGCAAAGCACTGAAAATAAGGGCAAAATAAGACAAATGCATCTTTTTATCACACAAGATGAGTCTTGAACCCACAATTGATTTCACATCATGACCTTTGGGTGGATCACTTCTTTAATCCATTCACAATGACTACAGCTTTGGTTTGATCCAAGATTTTGTCAGATAGATTGCAGTGGAAGAGAGTTAAAATAGCAGAGGATGGTTTCGATCCATCGACCTCTGGGTTATGGGCCCAGCACGCTTCCTCTGCGCCACTCTGCTTCAGAACCACCCCAGATGGGACTCGAACCCACGACGCCTGGCTTTCGAGGCCAGACAACAAAGACAATCCACAGTGGGCAATAGACAGCATTGAGCAAACATGTTAAAGCAAAGCACTGAAAATAAGGGCAAATGCATCTTTTTATCACCTAAGATGAGTCTTGAACTCACAATTGATTTGACATCCTGACCTTTGGGTGGATCACTTCTTTAATCCATTCACAGACTACAGTTTTGGTTTGATCCAAGATTTTGTCAGATAGATTGCAGTGGAAGAGAGTTAAAATAGCAGAGGATGGTTTCGATCCATCGACCTCTGGGTTATGGGCCCAGCACGCTTCCGCTGCGCCACTCTGCTTCAGAACCACCCCAGATGGGACTCGAACCCACGACGCCTGGCTTTCGAGGCCAGACAACAAAGACAATCCACAGTGGGCAATAGACAGCATTGAGCAAACATGTTAAAGCAAAGCACTGAAAATAAGGGCAAAATAAGACAAATGCATCTTTTTATCAGACAAGATGAGTCTTGAACCCACAATTGATTTCACATCATGACCTTTGGGTGGATCACTTCTTTAATCCATTCACAATGACTACAGCTTTGGTTTGATCCACGATTTTGTCAGTTAGATTGCAGTGGAAGAGAGTTAAAATAGCAGAGGATGGTTTCGATCCATCGACCTCTGGGTTATGGGCCCAGCACGCTTCCGCTGCGCCACTCTGCTGTCTATCTCCCCATGTGGGATTCGAACCCACGACGCCTGGCTTTCGAGGCCAGACAACAAAGACAATCCACAGTGGGCAATAGACAGCATTGAGCAAACATGTTAAAGCAAAGCACTGAAAATGAGGGCAAATGCATCTTTTTATCACCCAAGATGAGTCTTGAACCCACAGTTGATTTCACATCATGACCTTTGGTATTTAATCCATTCGAGGCCTTTCGAGGCCAGACAACAAAGACAATCCACAGTGGGCAATAGACAGCATTGAGCAAACATGTTAAAGCAAAGCACTGAAAATAAGGGCAAATGCATCTTTTTATCACCTAAGATGAGTCTTGAACTCACAATTGATTTGACATCCTGACCTTTGGGTGGATCACTTCTTTAATCCATTCACAGACTACAGTTTTGGTTTGATCCAAGATTTTGTCAGATAGATTGCAGTGGAAGAGAGTTAAAATAGCAGAGGATGGTTTCGATCCATCGACCTCTGGGTTATGGGCCCAGCACGCTTCCGCTGCGCCACTCTGCTTCAGAACCACCCCAGATGGGACTCGAACCCACGACGCCTGGCTTTCGAGGCCAGACAACAAAGACAATCCACAGTGGGCAATAGACAGCATTGAGCAAACATGTTAAAGCAAAGCACTGAAAATAAGGGCAAATGCATCTTTTTATCACCTAAGATGAGTCTTGAACTCACAATTGATTTGACATCCTGACCTTTGGGTGGATCACTTCTTTAATCCATTCACAGACTACAGTTTTGGTTTGATCCAAGATTTTGTCAGATAGATTGCAGTGGAAGAGAGTTAAAATAGCAGAGGATGGTTTCGATCCATCGACCTCTGGGTTATGGGCCCAGCACGCTTCCGCTGCGCCACTCTGCTTCAGAACCACCCCAGATGGGACTCGAACCCACGACGCCTGGCTTTCGAGGCCAGACAACAAAGACAATCCACAGTGGGCAATAGACAGCATTGAGCAAACATGTTAAAGCAAAGCACTGAAAATAAGGGCAAAATAAGACAAATGCATCTTTTTATCAGACAAGATGAGTCTTGAACCCACAATTGATTTCACATCATGACCTTTGGGTGGATCACTTCTTTAATCCATTCACAATGACTACAGCTTTGGTTTGATCCACGATTTTGTCAGTTAGATTGCAGTGGAAGAGAGTTAAAATAGCAGAGGATGGTTTCGATCCATCGACCTCTGGGTTATGGGCCCAGCACGCTTCCGCTGCGCCACTCTGCTGTCTATCTCCCCATGTGGGATTCGAACCCACGACGCCTGGCTTTCGAGGCCAGACAACAAAGACAATCCACAGTGGGCAATAGACAGCATTGAGCAAACATGTTAAAGCAAAGCACTGAAAATGAGGGCAAATGCATCTTTTTATCACCCAAGATGAGTCTTGAACCCACAGTTGATTTCACATCATGACCTTTGGTCTTTAATCCATTCGAGGCCTTTCGAGGCCAGACAACAAAGACAATCCACAGTGGGCAATAGACAGCATTGAGCAAACATGTTAAAGCAAAGCACTGAAAATAAGGGCAAATGCATCTTTTTATCACCTAAGATGAGTCTTGAACTCACAATTGATTTGACATCCTGACCTTTGGGTGGATCACTTCTTTAATCCATTCACAGACTACAGTTTTGGTTTGATCCAAGATTTTGTCAGATAGATTGCAGTGGAAGAGAGTTAAAATAGCAGAGGATGGTTTCGATCCATCGACCTCTGGGTTATGGGCCCAGCACGCTTCCGCTGCGCCACTCTGCTTCAGAACCACCCCAGATGGGACTCGAACCCACGACGCCTGGCTTTCGAGGCCAGACAACAAAGACAATCCACAGTGGGCAATAGACAGCATTGAGCAAACATGTTAAAGCAAAGCACTGAAAATAAGGGCAAAATAAGACAAATGCATCTTTTTATCAGACAAGATGAGTCTTGAACCCACAATTGATTTCACATCATGACCTTTGGGTGGATCACTTCTTTAATCCATTCACAATGACTACAGCTTTGGTTTGATCCACGATTTTGTCAGTTAGATTGCAGTGGAAGAGAGTTAAAATAGCAGAGGATGGTTTCGATCCATCGACCTCTGGGTTATGGGCCCAGCACGCTTCCGCTGCGCCACTCTGCTGTCTATCTCCCCATGTGGGATTCGAACCCACGACGCCTGGCTTTCGAGGCCAGACAACAAAGACAATCCACAGTGGGCAATAGACAGCATTGAGCAAACATGTTAAAGCAAAGCACTGAAAATGAGGGCAAATGCATCTTTTTATCACCCAAGATGAGTCTTGAACCCACAGTTGATTTCACATCATGACCTTTGGTCTTTAATCCATTCGAGGCCTTTCGAGGCCAGACAACAAAGACAATCCACAGTGGGCAATAGACAGCATTGAGCAAACATGTTAAAGCAAAGCACTGAAAATAAGGGCAAATGCATCTTTTTATCACCTAAGATGAGTCTTGAACTCACAATTGATTTGACATCCTGACCTTTGGGTGGATCACTTCTTTAATCCATTCACAGACTACAGTTTTGGTTTGATCCAAGATTTTGTCAGATAGATTGCAGTGGAAGAGAGTTAAAATAGCAGAGGATGGTTTCGATCCATCGACCTCTGGGTTATGGGCCCAGCACGCTTCCGCTGCGCCACTCTGCTTCAGAACCACCCCAGATGGGACTCGAACCCACGACGCCTGGCTTTCGAGGCCAGACAACAAAGACAATCCACAGTGGGCAATAGACAGCATTGAGCAAACATGTTAAAGCAAAGCACTGAAAATAAGGGCAAAATAAGACAAATGCATCTTTTTATCAGACAAGATGAGTCTTGAACCCACAATTGATTTCACATCATGACCTTTGGGTGGATCACTTCTTTAATCCATTCACAATGACTACAGCTTTGGTTTGATCCACGATTTTGTCAGTTAGATTGCAGTGGAAGAGAGTTAAAATAGCAGAGGATGGTTTCGATCCATCGACCTCTGGGTTATGGGCTCAGCACGCTTCCGCTGCGCCACTCTGCTGTCTATCTCCCCATGTGGGATTCGAACCCACGACGCCTGGCTTTCGAGGCCAGACAACAAAGACAATCCACAGTGGGCAATAGACAGCATTGAGCAAACATGTTAAAGCAAAGCACTGAAAATGAGGGCAAATGCATCTTTTTATCACCCAAGATGAGTCTTGAACCCACAGTTGATTTCACATCATGACCTTTGGTCTTTAATCCATTCGAGGCCTTTCGAGGCCAGACAACAAAGACAATCCACAGTGGGCAATAGACAGCATTGAGCAAACATGTTAAAGCAAAGCACTGAAAATAAGGGCAAATGCATCTTTTTATCACCTAAGATGAGTCTTGAACTCACAATTGATTTGACATCCTGACCTTTGGGTGGATCACTTCTTTAATCCATTCACAGACTACAGTTTTGGTTTGATCCAAGATTTTGTCAGATAGATTGCAGTGGAAGAGAGTTAAAATAGCAGAGGATGGTTTCGATCCATCGACCTCTGGGTTATGGGCCCAGCACGCTTCCGCTGCGCCACTCTGCTTCAGAACCACCCCAGATGGGACTCGAACCCACGACGCCTGGCTTTCGAGGCCAGACAACAAAGACAATCCACAGTGGGCAATAGACAGCATTGAGCAAACATGTTAAAGCAAAGCACTGAAAATAAGGGCAAATGCATCTTTTTATCACACAAGATGAGTCTTGAACCCACAATTGATTTCACATCATGACCTTTGGGTGGATCACTTCTTTAATCCATTCACAATGACTACAGCTTTGGTTTGATCCAAGATTTTGTCAGATAGATTGCAGTGGAAGAGAGTTAAAATAGCAGAGGATGGTTTCGATCCATCGACCTCTGGGTTATGGGCCCAGCACGCTTCCTCTGCGCCACTCTGCTTCAGAACCACCCCAGATGGGACTCGAACCCACGACGCCTGGCTTTCGAGGCCAGACAACAAAGACAATCCACAGTGGGCAATAGACAGCATTGAGCAAACATGTTAAAGCAAAGCACTGAAAATAAGGGCAAATGCATCTTTTTATCACCTAAGATGAGTCTTGAACTCACAATTGATTTGACATCCTGACCTTTGGGTGGATCACTTCTTTAATCCATTCACAGACTACAGTTTTGGTTTGATCCAAGATTTTGTCAGATAGATTGCAGTGGAAGAGAGTTAAAATAGCAGAGGATGGTTTCGATCCATCGACCTCTGGGTTATGGGCCCAGCACGCTTCCGCTGCGCCACTCTGCTTCAGAACCACCCCAGATGGGACTCGAACCCACGACGCCTGGCTTTCGAGGCCAGACAACAAAGACAATCCACAGTGGGCAATAGACAGCATTGAGCAAACATGTTAAAGCACAATTCCTCTCTAAATACCTCATTACTAGGCCACTAGGGAGTGATTATCAAGAAGAATCATATTGATTTCAAATCACTCTGTCAATCATTCCATTAACCCATTCAGGGTTGGTTTAATCTATGTCACTGTGTCAATGAGAATGCAGTGCACTTGAGTGAAATGCAGTTAGCAGAGGATGGTTTCTATCCATCGACCTCTGGGTTATGGGCCCAGCACGCTTCCGCTGCGCCACTCTGCTGTCTATCTCACCATGTGGGATTCGAACCCACGACGCCTGGCTTTCGAGGCCAGACAACAAAGACAATCCACAGTGGGCGATAGACAGCATTGAGCAAACATGTTAAAGCAAAGCACTGAAAATAAGGGCAAAATAAGACAAATGCATCTTTTTATCACACAAGATGAGTCTTGAACCCACAATTGATTTCACATCATGACCTTTGGGTGGATCACTTCTTTAATCCATTCACAATGACTACAGCTTTGGTTTGATCCAAGATTTTGTCAGATAGATTGCAGTGGAAGAGAGTTAAAATAGCAGAGGATGGTTTCGATCCATCGACCTCTGGGTTATGGGCCCAGCACGCTTCCTCTGCGCCACTCTGCTTCAGAACCACCCCAGATGGGACTCGAACCCACGACGCCTGGCTTTCGAGGCCAGACAACAAAGACAATCCACAGTGGGCAATAGACAGCATTGAGCAAACATGTTAAAGCAAAGCACTGAAAATAAGGGCAAATGCATCTTTTTATCACCTAAGATGAGTCTTGAACTCACAATTGATTTGACATCCTGACCTTTGGGTGGATCACTTCTTTAATCCATTCACAGACTACAGTTTTGGTTTGATCCAAGATTTTGTCAGATAGATTGCAGTGGAAGAGAGTTAAAATAGCAGAGGATGGTTTCGATCCATCGACCTCTGGGTTATGGGCCCAGCACGCTTCCGCTGCGCCACTCTGCTTCAGAACCACCCCAGATGGGACTCGAACCCACGACGCCTGGCTTTCGAGGCCAGACAACAAAGACAATCCACAGTGGGCAATAGACAGCATTGAGCAAACATGTTAAAGCAAAGCACTGAAAATAAGGGCAAAATAAGACAAATGCATCTTTTTATCAGACAAGATGAGTCTTGAACCCACAATTGATTTCACATCATGACCTTTGGGTGGATCACTTCTTTAATCCATTCACAATGACTACAGCTTTGGTTTGATCCACGATTTTGTCAGTTAGATTGCAGTGGAAGAGAGTTAAAATAGCAGAGGATGGTTTCGATCCATCGACCTCTGGGTTATGGGCCCAGCACGCTTCCGCTGCGCCACTCTGCTGTCTATCTCCCCATGTGGGATTCGAACCCACGACGCCTGGCTTTCGAGGCCAGACAACAAAGACAATCCACAGTGGGCAATAGACAGCATTGAGCAAACATGTTAAAGCAAAGCACTGAAAATGAGGGCAAATGCATCTTTTTATCACCCAAGATGAGTCTTGAACCCACAGTTGATTTCACATCATGACCTTTGGTCTTTAATCCATTCGAGGCCTTTCGAGGCCAGACAACAAAGACAATCCACAGTGGGCAATAGACAGCATTGAGCAAACATGTTAAAGCAAAGCACTGAAAATAAGGGCAAATGCATCTTTTTATCACCTAAGATGAGTCTTGAACTCACAATTGATTTGACATCCTGACCTTTGGGTGGATCACTTCTTTAATCCATTCACAGACTACAGTTTTGGTTTGATCCAAGATTTTGTCAGATAGATTGCAGTGGAAGAGAGTTAAAATAGCAGAGGATGGTTTCGATCCATCGACCTCTGGGTTATGGGCCCAGCACGCTTCCGCTGCGCCACTCTGCTTCAGAACCACCCCAGATGGGACTCGAACCCACGACGCCTGGCTTTCGAGGCCAGACAACAAAGACAATCCACAGTGGGCAATAGACAGCATTGAGCAAACATGTTAAAGCAAAGCACTGAAAATAAGGGCAAATGCATCTTTTTATCACCTAAGATGAGTCTTGAACTCACAATTGATTTGACATCCTGACCTTTGGGTGGATCACTTCTTTAATCCATTCACAGACTACAGTTTTGGTTTGATCCAAGATTTTGTCAGATAGATTGCAGTGGAAGAGAGTTAAAATAGCAGAGGATGGTTTCGATCCATCGACCTCTGGGTTATGGGCCCAGCACGCTTCCGCTGCGCCACTCTGCTTCAGAACCACCCCAGATGGGACTCGAACCCACGACGCCTGGCTTTCGAGGCCAGACAACAAAGACAATCCACAGTGGGCAATAGACAGCATTGAGCAAACATGTTAAAGCAAAGCACTGAAAATAAGGGCAAAATAAGACAAATGCATCTTTTTATCAGACAAGATGAGTCTTGAACCCACAATTGATTTCACATCATGACCTTTGGGTGGATCACTTCTTTAATCCATTCACAATGACTACAGCTTTGGTTTGATCCACGATTTTGTCAGTTAGATTGCAGTGGAAGAGAGTTAAAATAGCAGAGGATGGTTTCGATCCATCGACCTCTGGGTTATGGGCCCAGCACGCTTCCGCTGCGCCACTCTGCTGTCTATCTCCCCATGTGGGATTCGAACCCACGACGCCTGGCTTTCGAGGCCAGACAACAAAGACAATCCACAGTGGGCAATAGACAGCATTGAGCAAACATGTTAAAGCAAAGCACTGAAAATGAGGGCAAATGCATCTTTTTATCACCCAAGATGAGTCTTGAACCCACAGTTGATTTCACATCATGACCTTTGGTCTTTAATCCATTCGAGGCCTTTCGAGGCCAGACAACAAAGACAATCCACAGTGGGCAATAGACAGCATTGAGCAAACATGTTAAAGCAAAGCACTGAAAATGAGGGCAAATGCATCTTTTTATCACCCAAGATGAGTCTTGAACCCACAGTTGATTTCACATCATGACCTTTGGTCTTTAATCCATTCGAGGCCTTTCGAGGCCAGACAACAAAGACAATCCACAGTGGGCAATAGACAGCATTGAGCAAACATGTTAAAGCAAAGCACTGAAAATAAGGGCAAATGCATCTTTTTATCACCTAAGATGAGTCTTGAACTCACAATTGATTTGACATCCTGACCTTTGGGTGGATCACTTCTTTAATCCATTCACAGACTACAGTTTTGGTTTGATCCAAGATTTTGTCAGATAGATTGCAGTGGAAGAGAGTTAAAATAGCAGAGGATGGTTTCGATCCATCGACCTCTGGGTTATGGGCCCAGCACGCTTCCGCTGCGCCACTCTGCTTCAGAACCACCCCAGATGGGACTCGAACCCACGACGCCTGGCTTTCGAGGCCAGACAACAAAGACAATCCACAGTGGGCAATAGACAGCATTGAGCAAACATGTTAAAGCAAAGCACTGAAAATAAGGGCAAATGCATCTTTTTATCACACAAGATGAGTCTTGAACCCACAATTGATTTCACATCATGACCTTTGGGTGGATCACTTCTTTAATCCATTCACAATGACTACAGCTTTGGTTTGATCCAAGATTTTGTCAGATAGATTGCAGTGGAAGAGAGTTAAAATAGCAGAGGATGGTTTCGATCCATCGACCTCTGGGTTATGGGCCCAGCACGCTTCCTCTGCGCCACTCTGCTTCAGAACCACCCCAGATGGGACTCGAACCCACGACGCCTGGCTTTCGAGGCCAGACAACAAAGACAATCCACAGTGGGCAATAGACAGCATTGAGCAAACATGTTAAAGCAAAGCACTGAAAATAAGGGCAAATGCATCTTTTTATCACCTAAGATGAGTCTTGAACTCACAATTGATTTGACATCCTGACCTTTGGGTGGATCACTTCTTTAATCCATTCACAGACTACAGTTTTGGTTTGATCCAAGATTTTGTCAGATAGATTGCAGTGGAAGAGAGTTAAAATAGCAGAGGATGGTTTCGATCCATCGACCTCTGGGTTATGGGCCCAGCACGCTTCCGCTGCGCCACTCTGCTTCAGAACCACCCCAGATGGGACTCGAACCCACGACGCCTGGCTTTCGAGGCCAGACAACAAAGACAATCCACAGTGGGCAATAGACAGCATTGAGCAAACATGTTAAAGCACAATTCCTCTCTAAATACCTCATTACTAGGCCACTAGGGAGTGATTATCAAGAAGAATCATATTGATTTCAAATCACTCTGTCAATCATTCCATTAACCCATTCAGGGTTGGTTTAATCTATGTCACTGTGTCAATGAGAATGCAGTGCACTTGAGTGAAATGCAGTTAGCAGAGGATGGTTTCTATCCATCGACCTCTGGGTTATGGGCCCAGCACGCTTCCGCTGCGCCACTCTGCTGTCTATCTCACCATGTGGGATTCGAACCCACGACGCCTGGCTTTCGAGGCCAGACAACAAAGACAATCCACAGTGGGCGATAGACAGCATTGAGCAAACATGTTAAAGCAAAGCACTGAAAATAAGGGCAAAATAAGACAAATGCATCTTTTTATCACACAAGATGAGTCTTGAACCCACAATTGATTTCACATCATGACCTTTGGGTGGATCACTTCTTTAATCCATTCACAATGACTACAGCTTTGGTTTGATCCAAGATTTTGTCAGATAGATTGCAGTGGAAGAGAGTTAAAATAGCAGAGGATGGTTTCGATCCATCGACCTCTGGGTTATGGGCCCAGCACGCTTCCTCTGCGCCACTCTGCTTCAGAACCACCCCAGATGGGACTCGAACCCACGACGCCTGGCTTTCGAGGCCAGACAACAAAGACAATCCACAGTGGGCAATAGACAGCATTGAGCAAACATGTTAAAGCAAAGCACTGAAAATAAGGGCAAATGCATCTTTTTATCACCTAAGATGAGTCTTGAACTCACAATTGATTTGACATCCTGACCTTTGGGTGGATCACTTCTTTAATCCATTCACAGACTACAGTTTTGGTTTGATCCAAGATTTTGTCAGATAGATTGCAGTGGAAGAGAGTTAAAATAGCAGAGGATGGTTTCGATCCATCGACCTCTGGGTTATGGGCCCAGCACGCTTCCGCTGCGCCACTCTGCTTCAGAACCACCCCAGATGGGACTCGAACCCACGACGCCTGGCTTTCGAGGCCAGACAACAAAGACAATCCACAGTGGGCAATAGACAGCATTGAGCAAACATGTTAAAGCAAAGCACTGAAAATAAGGGCAAAATAAGACAAATGCATCTTTTTATCAGACAAGATGAGTCTTGAACCCACAATTGATTTCACATCATGACCTTTGGGTGGATCACTTCTTTAATCCATTCACAATGACTACAGCTTTGGTTTGATCCACGATTTTGTCAGTTAGATTGCAGTGGAAGAGAGTTAAAATAGCAGAGGATGGTTTCGATCCATCGACCTCTGGGTTATGGGCCCAGCACGCTTCCGCTGCGCCACTCTGCTGTCTATCTCCCCATGTGGGATTCGAACCCACGACGCCTGGCTTTCGAGGCCAGACAACAAAGACAATCCACAGTGGGCAATAGACAGCATTGAGCAAACATGTTAAAGCAAAGCACTGAAAATGAGGGCAAATGCATCTTTTTATCACCCAAGATGAGTCTTGAACCCACAGTTGATTTCACATCATGACCTTTGGTCTTTAATCCATTCGAGGCCTTTCGAGGCCAGACAACAAAGACAATCCACAGTGGGCAATAGACAGCATTGAGCAAACATGTTAAAGCAAAGCACTGAAAATAAGGGCAAATGCATCTTTTTATCACCTAAGATGAGTCTTGAACTCACAATTGATTTGACATCCTGACCTTTGGGTGGATCACTTCTTTAATCCATTCACAGACTACAGTTTTGGTTTGATCCAAGATTTTGTCAGATAGATTGCAGTGGAAGAGAGTTAAAATAGCAGAGGATGGTTTCGATCCATCGACCTCTGGGTTATGGGCCCAGCACGCTTCCGCTGCGCCACTCTGCTTCAGAACCACCCCAGATGGGACTCGAACCCACGACGCCTGGCTTTCGAGGCCAGACAACAAAGACAATCCACAGTGGGCAATAGACAGCATTGAGCAAACATGTTAAAGCAAAGCACTGAAAATAAGGGCAAATGCATCTTTTTATCACCTAAGATGAGTCTTGAACTCACAATTGATTTGACATCCTGACCTTTGGGTGGATCACTTCTTTAATCCATTCACAGACTACAGTTTTGGTTTGATCCAAGATTTTGTCAGATAGATTGCAGTGGAAGAGAGTTAAAATAGCAGAGGATGGTTTCGATCCATCGACCTCTGGGTTATGGGCCCAGCACGCTTCCGCTGCGCCACTCTGCTTCAGAACCACCCCAGATGGGACTCGAACCCACGACGCCTGGCTTTCGAGGCCAGACAACAAAGACAATCCACAGTGGGCAATAGACAGCATTGAGCAAACATGTTAAAGCAAAGCACTGAAAATAAGGGCAAAATAAGACAAATGCATCTTTTTATCAGACAAGATGAGTCTTGAACCCACAATTGATTTCACATCATGACCTTTGGGTGGATCACTTCTTTAATCCATTCACAATGACTACAGCTTTGGTTTGATCCACGATTTTGTCAGTTAGATTGCAGTGGAAGAGAGTTAAAATAGCAGAGGATGGTTTCGATCCATCGACCTCTGGGTTATGGGCCCAGCACGCTTCCGCTGCGCCACTCTGCTGTCTATCTCCCCATGTGGGATTCGAACCCACGACGCCTGGCTTTCGAGGCCAGACAACAAAGACAATCCACAGTGGGCAATAGACAGCATTGAGCAAACATGTTAAAGCAAAGCACTGAAAATGAGGGCAAATGCATCTTTTTATCACCCAAGATGAGTCTTGAACCCACAGTTGATTTCACATCATGACCTTTGGTCTTTAATCCATTCGAGGCCTTTCGAGGCCAGACAACAAAGACAATCCACAGTGGGCAATAGACAGCATTGAGCAAACATGTTAAAGCAAAGCACTGAAAATAAGGGCAAAATAAGACAAATGCATCTTTTTATCAGACAAGATGAGTCTTGAACCCACAATTGATTTCACATCATGACCTTTGGGTGGATCACTTCTTTAATCCATTCACAATGACTACAGCTTTGGTTTGATCCACGATTTTGTCAGTTAGATTGCAGTGGAAGAGAGTTAAAATAGCAGAGGATGGTTTCGATCCATCGACCTCTGGGTTATGGGCCCAGCACGCTTCCGCTGCGCCACTCTGCTGTCTATCTCCCCATGTGGGATTCGAACCCACGACGCCTGGCTTTCGAGGCCAGACAACAAAGACAATCCACAGTGGGCAATAGACAGCATTGAGCAAACATGTTAAAGCAAAGCACTGAAAATGAGGGCAAATGCATCTTTTTATCACCCAAGATGAGTCTTGAACCCACAGTTGATTTCACATCATGACCTTTGGTCTTTAATCCATTCGAGGCCTTTCGAGGCCAGACAACAAAGACAATCCACAGTGGGCAATAGACAGCATTGAGCAAACATGTTAAAGCAAAGCACTGAAAATGAGGGCAAATGCATCTTTTTATCACCCAAGATGAGTCTTGAACCCACAGTTGATTTCACATCATGACCTTTGGTCTTTAATCCATTCGAGGCCTTTCGAGGCCAGACAACAAAGACAATCCACAGTGGGCAATAGACAGCATTGAGCAAACATGTTAAAGCAAAGCACTGAAAATAAGGGCAAATGCATCTTTTTATCACCTAAGATGAGTCTTGAACTCACAATTGATTTGACATCCTGACCTTTGGGTGGATCACTTCTTTAATCCATTCACAGACTACAGTTTTGGTTTGATCCAAGATTTTGTCAGATAGATTGCAGTGGAAGAGAGTTAAAATAGCAGAGGATGGTTTCGATCCATCGACCTCTGGGTTATGGGCCCAGCACGCTTCCGCTGCGCCACTCTGCTTCAGAACCACCCCAGATGGGACTCGAACCCACGACGCCTGGCTTTCGAGGCCAGACAACAAAGACAATCCACAGTGGGCAATAGACAGCATTGAGCAAACATGTTAAAGCAAAGCACTGAAAATAAGGGCAAATGCATCTTTTTATCACACAAGATGAGTCTTGAACCCACAATTGATTTCACATCATGACCTTTGGGTGGATCACTTCTTTAATCCATTCACAATGACTACAGCTTTGGTTTGATCCAAGATTTTGTCAGATAGATTGCAGTGGAAGAGAGTTAAAATAGCAGAGGATGGTTTCGATCCATCGACCTCTGGGTTATGGGCCCAGCACGCTTCCTCTGCGCCACTCTGCTTCAGAACCACCCCAGATGGGACTCGAACCCACGACGCCTGGCTTTCGAGGCCAGACAACAAAGACAATCCACAGTGGGCAATAGACAGCATTGAGCAAACATGTTAAAGCAAAGCACTGAAAATAAGGGCAAATGCATCTTTTTATCACCTAAGATGAGTCTTGAACTCACAATTGATTTGACATCCTGACCTTTGGGTGGATCACTTCTTTAATCCATTCACAGACTACAGTTTTGGTTTGATCCAAGATTTTGTCAGATAGATTGCAGTGGAAGAGAGTTAAAATAGCAGAGGATGGTTTCGATCCATCGACCTCTGGGTTATGGGCCCAGCACGCTTCCGCTGCGCCACTCTGCTTCAGAACCACCCCAGATGGGACTCGAACCCACGACGCCTGGCTTTCGAGGCCAGACAACAAAGACAATCCACAGTGGGCAATAGACAGCATTGAGCAAACATGTTAAAGCACAATTCCTCTCTAAATACCTCATTACTAGGCCACTAGGGAGTGATTATCAAGAAGAATCATATTGATTTCAAATCACTCTGTCAATCATTCCATTAACCCATTCAGGGTTGGTTTAATCTATGTCACTGTGTCAATGAGAATGCAGTGCACTTGAGTGAAATGCAGTTAGCAGAGGATGGTTTCTATCCATCGACCTCTGGGTTATGGGCCCAGCACGCTTCCGCTGCGCCACTCTGCTGTCTATCTCACCATGTGGGATTCGAACCCACGACGCCTGGCTTTCGAGGCCAGACAACAAAGACAATCCACAGTGGGCGATAGACAGCATTGAGCAAACATGTTAAAGCAAAGCACTGAAAATAAGGGCAAAATAAGACAAATGCATCTTTTTATCACACAAGATGAGTCTTGAACCCACAATTGATTTCACATCATGACCTTTGGGTGGATCACTTCTTTAATCCATTCACAATGACTACAGCTTTGGTTTGATCCAAGATTTTGTCAGATAGATTGCAGTGGAAGAGAGTTAAAATAGCAGAGGATGGTTTCGATCCATCGACCTCTGGGTTATGGGCCCAGCACGCTTCCTCTGCGCCACTCTGCTTCAGAACCACCCCAGATGGGACTCGAACCCACGACGCCTGGCTTTCGAGGCCAGACAACAAAGACAATCCACAGTGGGCAATAGACAGCATTGAGCAAACATGTTAAAGCAAAGCACTGAAAATAAGGGCAAATGCATCTTTTTATCACCTAAGATGAGTCTTGAACTCACAATTGATTTGACATCCTGACCTTTGGGTGGATCACTTCTTTAATCCATTCACAGACTACAGTTTTGGTTTGATCCAAGATTTTGTCAGATAGATTGCAGTGGAAGAGAGTTAAAATAGCAGAGGATGGTTTCGATCCATCGACCTCTGGGTTATGGGCCCAGCACGCTTCCGCTGCGCCACTCTGCTTCAGAACCACCCCAGATGGGACTCGAACCCACGACGCCTGGCTTTCGAGGCCAGACAACAAAGACAATCCACAGTGGGCAATAGACAGCATTGAGCAAACATGTTAAAGCAAAGCACTGAAAATAAGGGCAAAATAAGACAAATGCATCTTTTTATCAGACAAGATGAGTCTTGAACCCACAATTGATTTCACATCATGACCTTTGGGTGGATCACTTCTTTAATCCATTCACAATGACTACAGCTTTGGTTTGATCCACGATTTTGTCAGTTAGATTGCAGTGGAAGAGAGTTAAAATAGCAGAGGATGGTTTCGATCCATCGACCTCTGGGTTATGGGCCCAG
>NC_136536.1:18568438-18590938 GCF_910591455.1 Pholis gunnellus | reverse complement strand
TTCGATCCATCGACCTCTGGGTTATGGGCCCAGCACGCTTCCGCTGCGCCACTCTGCTTCAGAACCACCCCAGATGGGACTCGAACCCACGACGCCTGGCTTTCGAGGCCAGACAACAAAGACAATCCACAGTGGGCAATAGACAGCATTGAGCAAACATGTTAAAGCAAAGCACTGAAAATAAGGGCAAATGCATCTTTTTATCACCTAAGATGAGTCTTGAACTCACAATTGATTTGACATCCTGACCTTTGGGTGGATCACTTCTTTAATCCATTCACAGACTACAGTTTTGGTTTGATCCAAGATTTTGTCAGATAGATTGCAGTGGAAGAGAGTTAAAATAGCAGAGGATGGTTTCGATCCATCGACCTCTGGGTTATGGGCCCAGCACGCTTCCGCTGCGCCACTCTGCTTCAGAACCACCCCAGATGGGACTCGAACCCACGACGCCTGGCTTTCGAGGCCAGACAACAAAGACAATCCACAGTGGGCAATAGACAGCATTGAGCAAACATGTTAAAGCAAAGCACTGAAAATAAGGGCAAATGCATCTTTTTATCACCTAAGATGAGTCTTGAACTCACAATTGATTTGACATCCTGACCTTTGGGTGGATCACTTCTTTAATCCATTCACAGACTACAGTTTTGGTTTGATCCAAGATTTTGTCAGATAGATTGCAGTGGAAGAGAGTTAAAATAGCAGAGGATGGTTTCGATCCATCGACCTCTGGGTTATGGGCCCAGCACGCTCCCGCTGCGCCACTCTGCTTCAGAACCACCCCAGATGGGACTCGAACCCACGACGCCTGGCTTTCGAGGCCAGACAACAAAGACAATCCACAGTGGGCAATAGACAGCATTGAGCAAACATGTTAAAGCAAAGCACTGAAAATAAGGGCAAATGCATCTTTTTATCACCTAAGATGAGTCTTGAACTCACAATTGATTTGACATCCTGACCTTTGGGTGGATCACTTCTTTAATCCATTCACAGACTACAGTTTTGGTTTGATCCAAGATTTTGTCAGATAGATTGCAGTGGAAGAGAGTTAAAATAGCAGAGGATGGTTTCGATCCATCGACCTCTGGGTTATGGGCCCAGCACGCTTCCGCTGCGCCACTCTGCTTCAGAACCACCCCAGATGGGACTCGAACCCACGACGCCTGGCTTTCGAGGCCAGACAACAAAGACAATGCACAGTGGGCAATAGACAGCATTGAGCAAACATGTTAAAGCAAAGCACTGAAAATAAGGGCAAATGCATCTTTTTATCACCTAAGATGAGTCTTGAACTCACAATTGATTTGACATCCTGACCTTTGGGTGGATCACTTCTTTAATCCATTCACAGACTACAGTTTTGGTTTGATCCAAGATTTTGTCAGATAGATTGCAGTGGAAGAGAGTTAAAATAGCAGAGGATGGTTTCGATCCATCGACCTCTGGGTTATGGGCCCAGCACGCTTCCGCTGCACCACTCTGCTTCAGAACCACCCCAGATGGGACTCGAACCCACGACGCCTGGCTTTCGAGGCCAGACAACAAAGACAATCCACAGTGGGCGATAGACGGCATTGAGCAAACATGTTAAAGCAAAGCACTGAAAATAAGGGCAAAATAAGACAAATGCATCTTTTTATCACACAAGATGAGTCTTGAACCCACAATTGATTTCACATCATGACCTTTGGGTGGATCACTTCTTTAATCCATTCACAATGACTACAGCTTTGGTTTGATCCAAGATTTTGTCAGATAGATTGCAGTGGAAGAGAGTTAAAATAGCAGAGGATGGTTTCGATCCATCGACCTCTGGGTTATGGGCCCAGCACGCTTCCGCTGCGCCACTCTGCTTCAGAACCACCCCAGATGGGACTCGAACCCACGACGCCTGGCTTTCGAGGCCAGACAACAAAGACAATCCACAGTGGGCGATAGACGGCATTGAGCAAACATGTTAAAGCAAAGCACTGAAAATAAGGGCAAAATAAGACAAATGCATCTTTTTATCACACAAGATGAGTCTCACAATTGATTTCACATCATGACCTTTGGGTGGATCACTTCTTTAATCCATTCACAATGACTACAGCTTTGGTTTGATCCAAGATTTTGTCAGATAGATTGCAGTGGAAGAGAGTTAAAATAGCAGAGGATGGTTTCGATCCATCGACCTCTGGGTTATGGGCCCAGCACGCTTCCTCTGCGCCACTCTGCTTCAGAACCACCCCAGATGGGACTCGAACCCACGACGCCTGGCTTTCGAGGCCAGACAACAAAGACAATCCACAGTGGGCAATAGACAGCATTGAGCAAACATGTTAAAGCAAAGCACTGAAAATAAGGGCAAATGCATCTTTTTATCACCTAAGATGAGTCTTGAACTCACAATTGATTTGACATCCTGACCTTTGGGTGGATCACTTCTTTAATCCATTCACAGACTACAGTTTTGGTTTGATCCAAGATTTTGTCAGATAGATTGCAGTGGAAGAGAGTTAAAATAGCAGAGGATGGTTTCGATCCATCGACCTCTGGGTTATGGGCCCAGCACGCTTCCGCTGCGCCACTCTGCTTCAGAACCACCCCAGATGGGACTCGAACCCACGACGCCTGGCTTTCGAGGCCAGACAACAAAGACAATCCACAGTGGGCGATAGACGGCATTGAGCAAACATGTTAAAGCAAAGCACTGAAAATAAGGGCAAAATAAGACAAATGCATCTTTTTATCACACAAGATGAGTCTTGAACCCACAATTGATTTCACATCATGACCTTTGGGTGGATCACTTCTTTAATCCATTCACAATGACTACAGCTTTGGTTTGATCCAAGATTTTGTCAGATAGATTGCAGTGGAAGAGAGTTAAAATAGCAGAGGATGGTTTCGATCCATCGACCTCTGGGTTATGGGCCCAGCACGCTTCCTCTGCGCCACTCTGCTTCAGAACCACCCCAGATGGGACTCGAACCCACGACGCCTGGCTTTCGAGGCCAGACAACAAAGACAATCCACAGTGGGCAATAGACAGCATTGAGCAAACATGTTAAAGCAAAGCACTGAAAATAAGGGCAAATGCATCTTTTTATCACCTAAGATGAGTCTTGAACTCACAATTGATTTGACATCCTGACCTTTGGGTGGATCACTTCTTTAATCCATTCACAGACTACAGTTTTGGTTTGATCCAAGATTTTGTCAGATAGATTGCAGTGGAAGAGAGTTAAAATAGCAGAGGATGGTTTCGATCCATCGACCTCTGGGTTATGGGCCCAGCACGCTTCCGCTGCGCCACTCTGCTTCAGAACCACCCCAGATGGGACTCGAACCCACGACGCCTGGCTTTCGAGGCCAGACAACAAAGACAATCCACAGTGGGCGATAGACGGCATTGAGCAAACATGTTAAAGCAAAGCACTGAAAATAAGGGCAAAATAAGACAAATGCATCTTTTTATCACACAAGATGAGTCTTGAACCCACAATTGATTTCACATCATGACCTTTGGGTGGATCACTTCTTTAATCCATTCACAATGACTACAGCTTTGGTTTGATCCAAGATTTTGTCAGATAGATTGCAGTGGAAGAGAGTTAAAATAGCAGAGGATGGTTTCGATCCATCGACCTCTGGGTTATGGGCCCAGCACGCTTCCGCTGCGCCACTCTGCTTCAGAACCACCCCAGATGGGACTCGAACCCACGACGCCTGGCTTTCGAGGCCAGACAACAAAGACAATGCACAGTGGGCAATAGACAGCATTGAGCAAACATGTTAAAGCAAAGCACTGAAAATAAGGGCAAATGCATCTTTTTATCACCTAAGATGAGTCTTGAACTCACAATTGATTTGACATCCTGACCTTTGGGTGGATCACTTCTTTAATCCATTCACAGACTACAGTTTTGGTTTGATCCAAGATTTTGTCAGATAGATTGCAGTGGAAGAGAGTTAAAATAGCAGAGGATGGTTTCGATCCATCGACCTCTGGGTTATGGGCCCAGCACGCCACTCTGCTTCAGAACCACCCCAGATGGGACTCGAACCCACGACGCCTGGCTTTCGAGGCCAGACAACAAAGACAATCCACAGTGGGCAATAGACAGCATTGAGCAAACATGTTAAAGCAAAGCACTGAAAATAAGGGCAAATGCATCTTTTTATCACCTAAGATGAGTCTTGAACTCACAATTGATTTGACATCCTGACCTTAGGGTGGATCACTTCTTTAATCCATTCACAGACTACAGTTTTGGTTTGATCCAAGATTTTGTCAGATAGATTGCAGTGGAAGAGAGTTAAATTAGCAGAGGATGGTTTCGATCCGTCGACCTCTGGGTTATGGGCCCAGCACGCTTCCGCTACGCCACTCAGCTTCAGAACCACCCCAGATGGGACTCGAACCCACAATCCCTGGCTTAGGAGGCCAGTGCCTTATCCATTAGGCCACTGGGGCTCCGATTGTGGAGTCTGAAAGTTCCTGTTTGCATCACGGACTATTGTTCCTAACATACAATGGGCTGACATACAATGAATGATATTCCGCTTCGCTACTCTGCTTTTCATCACCCCATATGCGACTCAGAAGTCTTTGTATGCACTGAAAGTATGGGGAACATGAGACCAATACATTGATGTCGCGAAGCAAAAACTATACTCTAGTGCTCAGAAGCTATATTGCTCAGACGTTGTGGTCTGTTGTTCCCGACAAATGAATGATTTGTCGAAACTTTTAGCGAGCACAATTCCTCTCTAAATACCTCATTACTAGGCCACTGGTGAGTGATTATCAAGAAGAATCATATTGATTTCAAATCACTCTGTCAATCATTCCATTAACCCATTCAGGGTTGGTTTAATCTATGTCACTGTGTCAATGAGAATGCAGTGCACTTGAGTGAAATGCAGTTAGCAGAGGATGGTTTCTATCCATCGACCTCTGGGTTATGGGCCCAGCACGCTTCCGCTGCGCCACTCTGCTGTCTATCTCACCATGTGGGATTCGAACACACGACGCCTGGCTTTCGAGGCCAGACAACAAAGACAATCCACAGTGGGCGATAGACGGCATTGAGCAAACATGTTAAAGCAAAGCACTGAAAATAAGGGCAAAATAAGACAAATGCATCTTTTTATCACACAAGATGAGTCTTGAACCCACAATTGATTTCACATCATGACCTTTGGGTGGATCACTTCTTTAATCCATTCACAATGACTACAGCTTTGGTTTGATCCAAGATTTTGTCAGATAGATTGCAGTGGAAGAGAGTTAAAATAGCAGAGGATGGTTTCGATCCATCGACCTCTGGGTTATGGGCCCAGCACGCTTCCGCTGCGCCACTCTGCTTCAGAACCACCCCAGATGGGACTCGAACCCACGACGCCTGGCTTTCGAGGCCAGACAACAAAGACAATGCACAGTGGGCAATAGACAGCATTGAGCAAACATGTTAAAGCAAAGCACTGAAAATAAGGGCAAATGCATCTTTTTATCACCTAAGATGAGTCTTGAACTCACAATTGATTTGACATCCTGACCTTTGGGTGGATCACTTCTTTAATCCATTCACAGACTACAGTTTTGGTTTGATCCAAGATTTTGTCAGATAGATTGCAGTGGAAGAGAGTTAAAATAGCAGAGGATGGTTTCGATCCATCGACCTCTGGGTTATGGGCCCAGCACGCTTCCGCTGCGCCACTCTGCTTCAGAACCACCCCAGATGGGACTCGAACCCACGACGCCTGGCTTTCGAGGCCAGACAACAAAGACAATCCACAGTGGGCAATAGACAGCATTGAGCAAACATGTTAAAGCAAAGCACTGAAAATAAGGGCAAAATAAGACAAATGCATCTTTTTATCACACAAGATGAGTCTTGAACCCACAATTGATTTCACATCATGACCTTTGGGTGGATCACTTCTTTAATCCATTCACAATGACTACAGCTTTGGTTTGATCCAAGATTTTGTCAGATAGATTGCAGTGGAAGAGAGTTAAAAGAGCAGAGGATGGTTTCGATCCATCGACCTCTGGGTTATGGGCCCAGCACGCTTCCGCTGCGCCACTCTGCTTCAGAACCACCCCAGATGGGACTCGAACCCACGACGCCTGGCTTTCGAGGCCAGACAACAAAGACAATCCACAGTGGGCAATAGACAGCATTGAGCAAACATGTTAAAGCAAAGCACTGAAAATAAGGGCAAATGCATCTTTTTATCACCTAAGATGAGTCTTGAACTCACAATTTATTTGACATCCTGACCTTTGGGTGGATCACTTCTTTAATCTATTCACAATGACTACAGTTTTGGTTTGATCCAAGATTTTGTCAGAGAGATTGCAGTGGAAGAGAGTTAAAATAGCAGAGGATGGTTTCGATCCATCGACCTCTGGGTTATGGGCCCAGCACGCTTCCGCTGCGCCACTCTGCTTCAGAACCACCCCAGATGGGACTCGAACCCACGACGCCTGGCTTTCGAGGCCAGACAACAAAGACAATCCACAGTGGGCAATAGACAGCATTGAGCAAACATGTTAAAGCAAAGCACTGAAAATAAGGGCAAAATAAGACAAATGCATCTTTTTATCAGACAAGATGAGTCTTGAACACACAATTGATTTCACATCATGACCTTTGGGTGGATCACTTCTTTAATCCATTCACAATGACTACAGCTTTGTAGTCAATCCCTGGCTTAGGAGGCCAGTGCCTTATCCATTAGGCCACTGGGGCTCCGATTGTGGAGTCTGAAAGTTCCTGTTTGCATCACGGACTATTGTTCCTAACATACAATGACATACAATGAATGATATTCCGCTTCGCTACTCTGCTTTTCATCACCCCATATGCGACTCAGAAGTCTTTGTATGCACTGAAAGTATGGGGAACATGAGACCAATACATTGATGTCGCGAAGCAAAAACTATACTCTAGTGCTCAGAAGCTATATTGCTCAGACGTTGTGGTCTGTTGTTCCCGACAAATGAATGATTTGTCGAAACTTTTAGCGAGCACAATTCCTCTCTAAATACCTCATTACTAGGCCACTAGGGAATGATTATCAAGAAGAATCATATTGATTTCAAATCACTCTGTCAATCATTCCATTAACCCATTCAGGGTTGGTTTAATCTATGTCACTGTGTCAATGAGAATGCAGTGCACTTGAGTGAAATGCAGTTAGCAGAGGATGGTTTCTATCCATCGACCTCTGGGTTATGGGCCCAGCACGCTTCCGCTGCTCCACTCTGCTGTCTATCTCACCATGTGGGATTCGAACCCACGACGCCTGGCTTTCGAGGCCAGACAACAAAGACAATCCACAGTGGGCGATAGACAGCATTGAGCAAACATGTTAAAGCAAAGCACTGAAAATAAGGGCAAAACAAGACAAATGCATCTTTTTATCACACAAGATGAGTCTTGAACCCACAATTGATTTCACATCATGACCTTTGGGTGGATCACTTCTTTAACCCATTCACAATGACTACAGCTTTGGTTTGATCCACGATTTTGTCAGTTAGATTGCAGTGGAAGAGAGTTAAAATAGCAGAGGATGGTTTCGATCCATCGACCTCTGGGTTATGGGCCCAGCACGCTTCCGCTGCTCCACTCTGCTTCAGAACCACCCCAGATGGGACTCGAACCCACGACGCCTGGCTTTCGAGGCCAGACAACAAAGACAATCCACAGTGGGCAATAGACAGCATTGAGCAAACATGTTAAAGCAAAGCACTGAAAATAAGACAAATGCATCTTTTTATCAGACAAGATGAGTCTTGAACCCACAATTGATTTCACATCATGACCTTTGGGTGGATCACTTCTTTAATCCATTCACAATGACTACAGCTTTGGTTTGATCCACGATTTTGTCAGTTAGATTGCAGTGGAAGAGAGTTAAAATAGCAGAGGATGGTTTCGATCCATCGACCTCTGGGTTATGGGCCCAGCACGCTTCCGCTGCGCCACTCTGCTGTCTATCTCCCCATGTGGGATTCGAACCCACGACGCCTGGCTTTCGAGGCCAGACAACAAAGACAATCCACAGTGGGCAATAGACAGCATTGAGCAAACATGTTAAAGCAAAGCACTGAAAATGAGGGCAAATGCATCTTTTTATCACCCAAGATGAGTCTTGAACCCACAGTTGATTTCACATCATGACCTTTGGTCTTTAATCCATTCGAGGCCTTTCGAGGCCAGACAACAAAGACAATCCACAGTGGGCAATAGACAGCATTGAGCAAACATGTTAAAGCAAAGCACTGAAAATAAGGGCAAATGCATCTTTTTATCACCTAAGATGAGTCTTGAACTCACAATTGATTTGACATCCTGACCTTTGGGTGGATCACTTCTTTAATCCATTCACAATGACTACAGTTTTGGTTTGATCCACGATTTTGTCAGTTAGATTACAGTGGAAGAGAGTTAAAATAGCAGAGGATGGTTTCGATCCATCGACCTCTGGGTTATGGGCCCAGCACGCTTCCGCTGCGCCACTCTGCTTCAGAACCACCCCAGATGGGACTCGAACCCACGACGCCTGGCTTTCGAGGCCAGACAACAAAGACAATCCACAGTGGGCAATAGACAGCATTGAGCAAACATGTTAAAGCAAAGCACTGAAAATAAGGGCAAAATAAGACAAATGCATCTTTTTATCAGACAAGATGAGTCTTGAACACACAATTGATTTCACATCATGACCTTTGGGTGGATCACTTCTTTAATCCATTCACAGACTACAGTTTTGGTTTGATCCAAGATTTTGTCAGATAGATTGCAGTGGAAGAGAGTTAAAATAGCAGAGGATGGTTTCGATCCATCGACCTCTGGGTTATGGGCCCAGCACGCTTCCGCTGCGCCACTCTGCTTCAGAACCACCCCAGATGGGACTCGAACCCACGACGCCTGGCTTTTGAGGCCAGACAACAAAGACAATCCACAGTGGGCAATAGACAGCATTGAGCAAACATGTTAAAGCAAAGCACTGAAAATAAGGGCAAAATAAGACAAATGCATCTTTTTATCAGACAAGATGAGTCTTGAACCCACAATTGATTTCACATCATGACCTTTGGGTGGATCACTTCTTTAATCCATTCACAATGACTACAGCTTTGGTTTGATCCACGATTTTGT
Source organism: Pholis gunnellus (assembly GCF_910591455.1). Lineage (NCBI taxonomy): Eukaryota > Metazoa > Chordata > Actinopteri > Perciformes > Pholidae > Pholis > Pholis gunnellus. Next base: position 18,581,771 of record NC_136536.1, on the reverse strand, counting down.
CAGTTAGATTGCAGTGGAAGAGAGTTAAAATAGCAGAGGATGGTTTCGATCCATCGACCTCTGGGTTATGGGCCCAGCACGCTTCCGCTGCGCCACTCTGCTGTCTATCTCCCCATGTGGGATTCGAACCCACGACGCCTGGCTTTCGAGGCCAGACAACAAAGACAATCCACAGTGGGCAATAGACAGCATTGAGCAAACATGTTAAAGCAAAGCACTGAAAATGAGGGCAAATGCATCTTTTTATCACCCAAGATGAGTCTTGAACCCACAGTTGATTTCACATCATGACCTTTGGTCTTTAATCCATTCGAGGCCTTTCGAGGCCAGACAACAAAGACAATCCACAGTGGGCAATAGACAGCATTGAGCAAACATGTTAAAGCAAAGCACTGAAAATAAGGGCAAATGCATCTTTTTATCACCTAAGATGAGTCTTGAACTCACAATTGATTTGACATCCTGACCTTTGGGTGGATCACTTCTTTAATCCATTCGCAATGACTACAGTTTTGGTTTGATCCACGATTTTGTCAGTTAGATTACAGTGGAAGAGAGTTAAAATAGCAGAGGATGGTTTCGATCCATCGACCTCTGGGTTATGGGCCCAGCACGCTTCCGCTGCGCCACTCTGCTTCAGAACCACCCCAGATGGGACTCGAACCCACAATCCCTGGCTTAGGAGGCCAGTGCCTTATCCATTAGGCCACTGGGGCTCCGATTGTGGAGTCTGAAAGTTCCTGTTTGCATCACGGACTATTGTTCCTAACATACAATGACATACAATGAATGATATTCCGCTTCGCTACTCTGCTTTTCATCACCCCATATGCGACTCAGAAGTCTTTGTATGCACTGAAAGTATGGGGAACATGAGACCAATACATTGATGTCGCGAAGCAAAAACTATACTCTAGTGCTCAGAAGCTATATTGCTCAGACGTTGTGGTCTGTTGTTCCCGACAAATGAATGATTTGTCGAAACTTTTAGCGAGCACAATTCCTCTCTAAATACCTCATTACTAGGCCACTAGGGAATGATTATCAAGAAGAATCATATTGATTTCAAATCACTCTGTCAATCATTCCATTAACCCATTCAGGGTTGGTTTAATCTATGTCACTGTGTCAATGAGAATGCAGTGCACTTGAGTGAAATGCAGTTAGCAGAGGATGGTTTCTATCCATCGACCTCTGGGTTATGGGCCCAGCACGCTTCCGCTGCGCCACTCTGCTGTCTATCTCACCATGTGGGATTCGAACCCACGACGCCTGGCTTTCGAGGCCAGACAACAAAGACAATCCACAGTGGGCGATAGACAGCATTGAGCAAACATGTTAAAGCAAAGCACTGAAAATAAGGGCAAAATAAGACAAATGCATCTTTTTATCACACAAGATGAGTCTTGAACCCACAATTGATTTCACATCATGACCTTTGGGTGGATCACTTCTTTAATCCATTCACAATGACTACAGCTTTGGTTTGATCCACGATTTTGTCAGTTAGATTGCAGTGGAAGAGAGTTAAAATAGCAGAGGATGGTTTCGATCCATCGACCTCTGGGTTATGGGCCCAGCACGCTTCCGCTGCGCCACTCTGCTTCAGAACCACCCCAGATGGGACTCGAACCCACGACGCCTGGCTTTCGAGGCCAGACAACAAAGACAATCCACAGTGGGCAATAGACAGCATTGAGCAAACATGTTAAAGCAAAGCACTGAAAATAAGGGCAAAATAAGACAAATGCATCTTTTTATCAGACAAGATGAGTCTTGAACCCACAATTGATTTCACATCATGACCTTTGGGTGGATCACTTCTTTAATCCATTCACAATGACTACAGCTTTGGTTTGATCCACGATTTTGTCAGTTAGATTGCAGTGGAAGAGAGTTAAAATAGCAGAGGATGGTTTCGATCCATCGACCTCTGGGTTATGGGCCCAGCACGCTTCCGCTGCGCCACTCTGCTGTCTATCTCACCATGTGGGATTCGAACCCACGACGCCTGGCTTTCGAGGCCAGACAACAAAGACAATCCACAGTGGGCAATAGACAGCATTGAGCAAACATGTTAAAGCAAAGCACTGAAAATAAGGGCAAATGCATCTTTTTATCACCTAAGATGAGTCTTGAACTCACAATTGATTTGACATCCTGACCTTTGGGTGGATCACTTCTTTAATCCATTCACAATGACTACAGTTTTGGTTTGATCCACGATTTTGTCAGTTAGATTACAGTGGAAGAGAGTTAAAATAGCAGAGGATGGTTTCGATCCATCGACCTCTGGGTTATGGGCCCAGCACGCTTCCGCTGCGCCACTCTGCTTCAGAACCACCCCAGATGGGACTCGAACCCACAATCCCTGGCTTAGGAGGCCAGTGCCTTATCCATTAGGCCACTGGGGCTCTGATTGTGGAGTCTGAAAGTTCCTGTTTGCATCACGGACTATTGTTCCTAACATACAATGACATACAATGAATGATATTCCGCTTCGCTACTCTGCTTTTCATCACCCCATATGCGACTCAGAAGTCTTTGTATGCACTGAAAGTATGGGGAACATGAGACCAATACATTGATGTCGCGAAGCAAAAACTATACTCTAGTGCTCAGAAGCTATATTGCTCAGACGTTGTGGTCTGTTGTTCCCGACAAATGAATGATTTGTCGAAACTTTTAGCGAGCACAATTCCTCTCTAAATACCTCATTACTAGGCCACTAGGGAATGATTATCAAGAAGAATCATGTTGATTTCAAATCACTCTGTCAATCATTCCATTAACCCATTCAGGGTTGGTTTAATCTATGTCACTGTGTCAATGAGAATGCAGTGCACTTGAGTGAAATGCAGTTAGCAGAGGATGGTTTCTATCCATCGACCTCTGGGTTATGGGCCCAGCACGCTTCCGCTGCGCCACTCTGCTGTCTATCTCACCATGTGGGATTCGAACCCACGACGCCTGGCTTTCGAGGCCAGACAACAAAGACAATCCACAGTGGGCGATAGACAGCATTGAGCAAACATGTTAAAGCAAAGCACTGAAAATAAGGGCAAAACAAGACAAATGCATCTTTTTATCACACAAGATGAGTCTTGAACCCACAATTGATTTCACATCATGACCTTTGGGTGGATCACTTCTTTAACCCATTCACAATGACTACAGCTTTGGTTTGATCCACGATTTTGTCAGTTAGATTGCAGTGGAAGAGAGTTAAAATAGCAGAGGATGGTTTCGATCCATCGACCTCTGGGTTATGGGCCCAGCACGCTTCCGCTGCTCCACTCTGCTTCAGAACCACCCCAGATGGGACTCGAACCCACGACGCCTGGCTTTCGAGGCCAGACAACAAAGACAATCCACAGTGGGCAATAGACAGCATTGAGCAAACATGTTAAAGCAAAGCACTGAAAATGAGGGCAAATGCATCTTTTTATCACCCAAGATGAGTCTTGAACCCACAGTTGATTTCACATCATGACCTTTGGTCTTTAATCCATTCGAGGCCTTTCGAGGCCAGACAACAAAGACAATCCACAGTGGGCAATAGACAGCATTGAGCAAACATGTTAAAGCAAAGCACTGAAAATAAGGGCAAATGCATCTTTTTATCACCTAAGATGAGTCTTGAACTCACAATTGATTTGACATCCTGACCTTTGGGTGGATCACTTCTTTAATCCATTCGCAATGACTACAGTTTTGGTTTGATCCACGATTTTGTCAGTTAGATTACAGTGGAAGAGAGTTAAAATAGCAGAGGATGGTTTCGATCCATCGACCTCTGGGTTATGGGCCCAGCACGCTTCCGCTGCGCCACTCTGCTTCAGAACCACCCCAGATGGGACTCGAACCCACAATCCCTGGCTTAGGAGGCCAGTGCCTTATCCATTAGGCCACTGGGGCTCCGATTGTGGAGTCTGAAAGTTCCTGTTTGCATCACGGACTATTGTTCCTAACATACAATGACATACAATGAATGATATTCCGCTTCGCTACTCTGCTTTTCATCACCCCATATGCGACTCAGAAGTCTTTGTATGCACTGAAAGTATGGGGAACATGAGACCAATACATTGATGTCGCGAAGCAAAAACTATACTCTAGTGCTCAGAAGCTATATTGCTCAGACGTTGTGGTCTGTTGTTCCCGACAAATGAATGATTTGTCGAAACTTTTAGCGAGCACAATTCCTCTCTAAATACCTCATTACTAGGCCACTAGGGAATGATTATCAAGAAGAATCATATTGATTTCAAATCACTCTGTCAATCATTCCATTAACCCATTCAGGGTTGGTTTAATCTATGTCACTGTGTCAATGAGAATGCAGTGCACTTGAGTGAAATGCAGTTAGCAGAGGATGGTTTCTATCCATCGACCTCTGGGTTATGGGCCCAGCACGCTTCCGCTGCGCCACTCTGCTGTCTATCTCACCATGTGGGATTCGAACCCACGACGCCTGGCTTTCGAGGCCAGACAACAAAGACAATCCACAGTGGGCGATAGACAGCATTGAGCAAACATGTTAAAGCAAAGCACTGAAAATAAGGGCAAAATAAGACAAATGCATCTTTTTATCACACAAGATGAGTCTTGAACCCACAATTGATTTCACATCATGACCTTTGGGTGGATCACTTCTTTAATCCATTCACAATGACTACAGCTTTGGTTTGATCCACGATTTTGTCAGTTAGATTGCAGTGGAAGAGAGTTAAAATAGCAGAGGATGGTTTCGATCCATCGACCTCTGGGTTATGGGCCCAGCACGCTTCCGCTGCGCCACTCTGCTTCAGAACCACCCCAGATGGGACTCGAACCCACGACGCCTGGCTTTCGAGGCCAGACAACAAAGACAATCCACAGTGGGCAATAGACAGCATTGAGCAAACATGTTAAAGCAAAGCACTGAAAATAAGGGCAAAATAAGACAAATGCATCTTTTTATCAGACAAGATGAGTCTTGAACCCACAATTGATTTCACATCATGACCTTTGGGTGGATCACTTCTTTAATCCATTCACAATGACTACAGCTTTGGTTTGATCCACGATTTTGTCAGTTAGATTGCAGTGGAAGAGAGTTAAAATAGCAGAGGATGGTTTCGATCCATCGACCTCTGGGTTATGGGCCCAGCACGCTTCCGCTGCGCCACTCTGCTGTCTATCTCACCATGTGGGATTCGAACCCACGACGCCTGGCTTTCGAGGCCAGACAACAAAGACAATCCACAGTGGGCAATAGACAGCATTGAGCAAACATGTTAAAGCAAAGCACTGAAAATAAGGGCAAATGCATCTTTTTATCACCTAAGATGAGTCTTGAACTCACAATTGATTTGACATCCTGACCTTTGGGTGGATCACTTCTTTAATCCATTCACAATGACTACAGTTTTGGTTTGATCCACGATTTTGTCAGTTAGATTACAGTGGAAGAGAGTTAAAATAGCAGAGGATGGTTTCGATCCATCGACCTCTGGGTTATGGGCCCAGCACGCTTCCGCTGCGCCACTCTGCTTCAGAACCACCCCAGATGGGACTCGAACCCACAATCCCTGGCTTAGGAGGCCAGTGCCTTATCCATTAGGCCACTGGGGCTCTGATTGTGGAGTCTGAAAGTTCCTGTTTGCATCACGGACTATTGTTCCTAACATACAATGACATACAATGAATGATATTCCGCTTCGCTACTCTGCTTTTCATCACCCCATATGCGACTCAGAAGTCTTTGTATGCACTGAAAGTATGGGGAACATGAGACCAATACATTGATGTCGCGAAGCAAAAACTATACTCTAGTGCTCAGAAGCTATATTGCTCAGACGTTGTGGTCTGTTGTTCCCGACAAATGAATGATTTGTCGAAACTTTTAGCGAGCACAATTCCTCTCTAAATACCTCATTACTAGGCCACTAGGGAATGATTATCAAGAAGAATCATGTTGATTTCAAATCACTCTGTCAATCATTCCATTAACCCATTCAGGGTTGGTTTAATCTATGTCACTGTGTCAATGAGAATGCAGTGCACTTGAGTGAAATGCAGTTAGCAGAGGATGGTTTCTATCCATCGACCTCTGGGTTATGGGCCCAGCACGCTTCCGCTGCGCCACTCTGCTGTCTATCTCACCATGTGGGATTCGAACCCACGACGCCTGGCTTTCGAGGCCAGACAACAAAGACAATCCACAGTGGGCGATAGACAGCATTGAGCAAACATGTTAAAGCAAAGCACTGAAAATAAGGGCAAAACAAGACAAATGCATCTTTTTATCACACAAGATGAGTCTTGAACCCACAATTGATTTCACATCATGACCTTTGGGTGGATCACTTCTTTAACCCATTCACAATGACTACAGCTTTGGTTTGATCCACGATTTTGTCAGTTAGATTGCAGTGGAAGAGAGTTAAAATAGCAGAGGATGGTTTCGATCCATCGACCTCTGGGTTATGGGCCCAGCACGCTTCCGCTGCTCCACTCTGCTTCAGAACCACCCCAGATGGGACTCGAACCCACGACGCCTGGCTTTCGAGGCCAGACAACAAAGACAATCCACAGTGGGCAATAGACAGCATTGAGCAAACATGTTAAAGCAAAGCACTGAAAATAAGGGCAAAATAAGACAAATGCATCTTTTTATCAGACAAGATGAGTCTTGAACCCACAATTGATTTCACATCATGACCTTTGGGTGGATCACTTCTTTAATCCATTCACAATGACTACAGCTTTGGTTTGATCCACGATTTTGTCAGTTAGATTGCAGTGGAAGAGAGTTAAAATAGCAGAGGATGGTTTCGATCCATCGACCTCTGGGTTATGGGCCCAGCACGCTTCCGCTGCGCCACTCTGCTGTCTATTTCCCCATGTGGGATTCGGACCTACGACGCCTGGCTTTCGAGGCCAGACAACAAAGACAATCCACAGTGGGCGATAGACAGCATTGAGCAAACATGTTAAAGCAAAGCACTGAAAATAAGGGCAAAATAAGACAAATGCATCTTTTTATCACACAAGATGAGTCTTGAACCCACAATTGATTTCACATCATGACCTTTGGATGGATCACTTCTTTAATCCATTCACAATGACTACAGCTTTGGTTTGATCCACGATTTTGTCAGTTAGATTGCAGTGGAAGAGAGTTAAAATAGCAGAGGATGGTTTCGATCCATCGACCTCTGGGTTATGGGCCCAGCACGCTTCCGCTGCGCCACTCTGCTGTCTATCTCCCCATGTGGGATTCGGACCCACGACGCCTGGCTTTCGAGGCCAGACAACAAAGACAATCCACAGTGGGCAATAGACAGCATTGAGTAAACATGTTAAAGCAAAGCACTGAAAATAAGACAAATGCATCTTTTTATCAGCTAAGATGAGTCTTGAACTCACAATTGATTTCACATCATGACCTTTGGGTGGATCACTTCTTTAATCCATTCACAATGACTACAGCTTTGGTTTGATCCAAGATTTTGTCAGTTAGATTGCAGTGGAAGAGAGTTAAAATAGCAGAGGATGGTTTCGATCCATCGACCTCTGGGTTATGGGCCCAGCACGCTTCCGCTGCGCCACTCTCCTTCAGAATCACCCTAGATGGGACTCGAACCCACGACGCCTGGCTTTCGAGGCCAGACAACAAAGACAATCCACAGTGGGCAATAGACAGCATTGAGCAAACATGTTAAAGCAAAGCACTGAAAATAAGGGCAAAATAAGACAAATGCATCTTTTTATCAGACAAGATGAGTCTTGAACCCACAATTGATTTCACATCATGACCTTTGGGTGGATCACTTCTTTAATCCATTCACAATGACTACAGCTTTGGTTTGATCCACGATTTTGTCAGTTAGATTGCAGTGGAAGAGAGTTAAAATAGCAGAGGATGGTTTCGATCCATCGACCTCTGGGTTATGGGCCCAGCACGCTTCCGCTGCGCCACTCTGCTGTCTATCTCCCCATGTGGGATTCGGACCCACGACGCCTGGCTTTCGAGGCCAGACAACAAAGACAATCCACAGTGGGCGATAGACAGCATTGAGCAAACATGTTAAAGCAAAGCACTGAAAATAAGGGCAAAATAAGACAAATGCATCTTTTTATCACACAAGATGAGTCTTGAACCCACAATTGATTTCACATCATGACCTTTGGGTGGATCACTTCTTTAATCCATTCACAATGACTACAGCTTTGGTTTGATCCACGATTTTGTCAGTTAGATTGCAGTGGAAGAGAGTTAAAATAGCAGAGGATGGTTTCGATCCATCGACCTCTGGGTTATGGGCCCAGCACGCTTCCGCTGCGCCACTCTGCTTCAGAACCACCCCAGATGGGATTCGAACCCACGACGCCTGGCTTTCGAGGCCAGACAACAAAGACAATCCACAGTGGGCAATAGACAGCATTGAGCAAACATGTTAAAGCAAAGCACTGAAAATAAGGGCAAAATAAGACAAATGCATCTTTTTATCAGACAAGATGAGTCTTGAACCCACAATTGATTTCACATCATGACCTTTGGGTGGATCACTTCTTTAATCCATTCACAATGACTACAGCTTTGGTTTGATCCACGATTTTGTCAGTTAGATTGCAGTGGAAGAGAGTTAAAATAGCAGAGGATGGTTTCGATCCATCGACCTCTGGGTTATGGGCCCAGCACGCTTCCGCTGCGCCACTCTGCTGTCTATCTCACCATGTGGGATTCGAACCCACGACGCCTGGCTTTCGAGGCCAGACAACAAAGACAATCCACAGTGGGCAATAGACAGCATTGAGCAAACATGTTAAAGCAAAGCACTGAAAATGAGGGCAAATGCATCTTTTTATCACCCAAGATGAGTCTTGAACCCACAGTTGATTTCACATCATGACCTTTGGTCTTTAATCCATTCGAGGCCTTTCGAGGCCAGACAACAAAGACAATCCACAGTGGGCAATAGACAGCATTGAGCAAACATGTTAAAGCAAAGCACTGAAAATAAGGGCAAATGCATCTTTTTATCACCTAAGATGAGTCTTGAACTCACAATTGATTTGACATCCTGACCTTTGGGTGGATCACTTCTTTAATCCATTCACAGACTACAGTTTTGGTTTGATCCAAGATTTTGTCAGATAGATTGCAGTGGAAGAGAGTTAAAATAGCAGAGGATGGTTTCGATCCATCGACCTCTGGGTTATGGGCCCAGCACGCTTCCGCTGCACCACTCTGCTTCAGAACCACCCCAGATGGGACTCGAACCCACGACGCCTGGCTTTCGAGGCCAGACAACAAAGACAATCCACAGTGGGCGATAGACGGCATTGAGCAAACATGTTAAAGCAAAGCACTGAAAATAAGGGCAAAATAAGACAAATGCATCTTTTTATCACACAAGATGAGTCTTGAACCCACAATTGATTTCACATCATGACCTTTGGGTGGATCACTTCTTTAATCCATTCACAATGACTACAGCTTTGGTTTGATCCAAGATTTTGTCAGATAGATTGCAGTGGAAGAGAGTTAAAATAGCAGAGGATGGTTTCGATCCATCGACCTCTGGGTTATGGGCCCAGCACGCTTCCGCTGCGCCACTCTGCTTCAGAACCACCCCAGATGGGACTCGAACCCACGACGCCTGGCTTTCGAGGCCAGACAACAAAGACAATCCACAGTGGGCAATAGACAGCATTGAGCAAACATGTTAAAGCCAAGCACTGAAAATAAGGGCAAATGCATCTTTTTATCACCTAAGATGAGTCTTGAACTCACAATTGATTTGACATCCTGACCTTTGGGTGGATCACTTCTTTAATCCATTCACAGACTACAGTTTTGGTTTGATCCAAGATTTTGTCAGATAGATTGCAGTGGAAGAGAGTTAAAATAGCAGAGGATGGTTTCGATCCATCGACCTCTGGGTTATGGGCCCAGCACGCTTCCGCTGCGCCACTCTGCTTCAGAACCACCCCAGATGGGACTCGAACCCACGACGCCTGGCTTTCGAGGCCAGACAACAAAGACAATCCACAGTGGGCGATAGACGGCATTGAGCAAACATGTTAAAGCAAAGCACTGAAAATAAGGGCAAAATAAGACAAATGCATCTTTTTATCACACAAGATGAGTCTCACAATTGATTTCACATCATGACCTTTGGGTGGATCACTTCTTTAATCCATTCACAATGACTACAGCTTTGGTTTGATCCAAGATTTTGTCAGATAGATTGCAGTGGAAGAGAGTTAAAATAGCAGAGGATGGTTTCGATCCATCGACCTCTGGGTTATGGGCCCAGCACGCTTCCTCTGCGCCACTCTGCTTCAGAACCACCCCAGATGGGACTCGAACCCACGACGCCTGGCTTTCGAGGCCAGACAACAAAGACAATCCACAGTGGGCAATAGACAGCATTGAGCAAACATGTTAAAGCAAAGCACTGAAAATAAGGGCAAATGCATCTTTTTATCACCTAAGATGAGTCTTGAACTCACAATTGATTTGACATCCTGACCTTTGGGTGGATCACTTCTTTAATCCATTCACAGACTACAGTTTTGGTTTGATCCAAGATTTTGTCAGATAGATTGCAGTGGAAGAGAGTTAAAATAGCAGAGGATGGTTTCGATCCATCGACCTCTGGGTTATGGGCCCAGCACGCTTCCGCTGCGCCACTCTGCTTCAGAACCACCCCAGATGGGACTCGAACCCACGACGCCTGGCTTTCGAGGCCAGACAACAAAGACAATCCACAGTGGGCGATAGACGGCATTGAGCAAACATGTTAAAGCAAAGCACTGAAAATAAGGGCAAAATAAGACAAATGCATCTTTTTATCACACAAGATGAGTCTTGAACCCACAATTGATTTCACATCATGACCTTTGGGTGGATCACTTCTTTAATCCATTCACAATGACTACAGCTTTGGTTTGATCCAAGATTTTGTCAGATAGATTGCAGTGGAAGAGAGTTAAAATAGCAGAGGATGGTTTCGATCCATCGACCTCTGGGTTATGGGCCCAGCACGCTTCCTCTGCGCCACTCTGCTTCAGAACCACCCTAGATGGGACTCGAACCCACGACGCCTGGCTTTCGAGGCCAGACAACAAAGACAATCCACAGTGGGCAATAGACAGCATTGAGCAAACATGTTAAAGCAAAGCACTGAAAATAAGGGCAAATGCATCTTTTTATCACCTAAGATGAGTCTTGAACTCACAATTGATTTGACATCCTGACCTTTGGGTGGATCACTTCTTTAATCCATTCACAGACTACAGTTTTGGTTTGATCCAAGATTTTGTCAGATAGATTGCAGTGGAAGAGAGTTAAAATAGCAGAGGATGGTTTCGATCCATCGACCTCTGGGTTATGGGCCCAGCACGCTTCCGCTGCGCCACTCTGCTTCAGAACCACCCCAGATGGGACTCGAACCCACGACGCCTGGCTTTCGAGGCCAGACAACAAAGACAATCCACAGTGGGCGATAGACGGCATTGAGCAAACATGTTAAAGCAAAGCACTGAAAATAAGGGCAAAATAAGACAAATGCATCTTTTTATCACACAAGATGAGTCTTGAACCCACAATTGATTTCACATCATGACCTTTGGGTGGATCACTTCTTTAATCCATTCACAATGACTACAGCTTTGGTTTGATCCAAGATTTTGTCAGATAGATTGCAGTGGAAGAGAGTTAAAATAGCAGAGGATGGTTTCGATCCATCGACCTCTGGGTTATGGGCCCAGCACGCTTCCGCTGCGCCACTCTGCTTCAGAACCACCCCAGATGGGACTCGAACCCACGACGCCTGGCTTTCGAGGCCAGACAACAAAGACAATGCACAGTGGGCAATAGACAGCATTGAGCAAACATGTTAAAGCAAAGCACTGAAAATAAGGGCAAATGCATCTTTTTATCACCTAAGATGAGTCTTGAACTCACAATTGATTTGACATCCTGACCTTTGGGTGGATCACTTCTTTAATCCATTCACAGACTACAGTTTTGGTTTGATCCAAGATTTTGTCAGATAGATTGCAGTGGAAGAGAGTTAAAATAGCAGAGGATGGTTTCGATCCATCGACCTCTGGGTTATGGGCCCAGCACGCCACTCTGCTTCAGAACCACCCCAGATGGGACTCGAACCCACGACGCCTGGCTTTCGAGGCCAGACAACAAAGACAATCCACAGTGGGCAATAGACAGCATTGAGCAAACATGTTAAAGCAAAGCACTGAAAATAAGGGCAAATGCATCTTTTTATCACCTAAGATGAGTCTTGAACTCACAATTGATTTGACATCCTGACCTTAGGGTGGATCACTTCTTTAATCCATTCACAGACTACAGTTTTGGTTTGATCCAAGATTTTGTCAGATAGATTGCAGTGGAAGAGAGTTAAATTAGCAGAGGATGGTTTCGATCCGTCGACCTCTGGGTTATGGGCCCAGCACGCTTCCGCTACGCCACTCAGCTTCAGAACCACCCCAGATGGGACTCGAACCCACAATCCCTGGCTTAGGAGGCCAGTGCCTTATCCATTAGGCCACTGGGGCTCCGATTGTGGAGTCTGAAAGTTCCTGTTTGCATCACGGACTATTGTTCCTAACATACAATGGGCTGACATACAATGAATGATATTCCGCTTCGCTACTCTGCTTTTCATCACCCCATATGCGACTCAGAAGTCTTTGTATGCACTGAAAGTATGGGGAACATGAGACCAATACATTGATGTCGCGAAGCAAAAACTATACTCTAGTGCTCAGAAGCTATATTGCTCAGACGTTGTGGTCTGTTGTTCCCGACAAATGAATGATTTGTCGAAACTTTTAGCGAGCACAATTCCTCTCTAAATACCTCATTACTAGGCCACTGGTGAGTGATTATCAAGAAGAATCATATTGATTTCAAATCACTCTGTCAATCATTCCATTAACCCATTCAGGGTTGGTTTAATCTATGTCACTGTGTCAATGAGAATGCAGTGCACTTGAGTGAAATGCAGTTAGCAGAGGATGGTTTCTATCCATCGACCTCTGGGTTATGGGCCCAGCACGCTTCCGCTGCGCCACTCTGCTGTCTATCTCACCATGTGGGATTCGAACACACGACGCCTGGCTTTCGAGGCCAGACAACAAAGACAATCCACAGTGGGCGATAGACGGCATTGAGCAAACATGTTAAAGCAAAGCACTGAAAATAAGGGCAAAATAAGACAAATGCATCTTTTTATCACACAAGATGAGTCTTGAACCCACAATTGATTTCACATCATGACCTTTGGGTGGATCACTTCTTTAATCCATTCAC
>NC_136536.1:18403438-18563438 GCF_910591455.1 Pholis gunnellus | reverse complement strand
CAAGAAGAATCATATTGATTTCAAATCACTCTGTCAATCATTCCATTAACCCATTCAGGGTTGGTTTAATCTATGTCACTGTGTCAATGAGAATGCAGTGCACTTGAGTGAAATGCAGTTAGCAGAGGATGGTTTCTATCCATCGACCTCTGGGTTATGGGCCCAGCACGCTTCCGCTGCGCCACTCTGCTGTCTATCTCACCATGTGGGATTCGAACCCACGACGCCTGGCTTTCGAGGCCAGACAACAAAGACAATCCACAGTGGGCGATAGACAGCATTGAGCAAACATGTTAAAGCAAAGCACTGAAAATAAGGGCAAAACAAGACAAATGCATCTTTTTATCACACAAGATGAGTCTTGAACCCACAATTGATTTCACATCATGACCTTTGGGTGGATCACTTCTTTAACCCATTCACAATGACTACAGCTTTGGTTTGATCCACGATTTTGTCAGTTAGATTGCAGTGGAAGAGAGTTAAAATAGCAGAGGATGGTTTCGATCCATCGACCTCTGGGTTATGGGCCCAGCACGCTTCCGCTGCTCCACTCTGCTTCAGAACCACCCCAGATGGGACTCGAACCCACGACGCCTGGCTTTCGAGGCCAGACAACAAAGACAATCCACAGTGGGCAATAGACAGCATTGAGCAAACATGTTAAAGCAAAGCACTGAAAATAAGACAAATGCATCTTTTTATCAGACAAGATGAGTCTTGAACCCACAATTGATTTCACATCATGACCTTTGGGTGGATCACTTCTTTAATCCATTCACAATGACTACAGCTTTGGTTTGATCCACGATTTTGTCAGTTAGATTGCAGTGGAAGAGAGTTAAAATAGCAGAGGATGGTTTCGATCCATCGACCTCTGGGTTATGGGCCCAGCACGCTTCCGCTGCGCCACTCTGCTGTCTATCTCCCCATGTGGGATTCGAACCCACGACGCCTGGCTTTCGAGGCCAGACAACAAAGACAATCCACAGTGGGCAATAGACAGCATTGAGCAAACATGTTAAAGCAAAGCACTGAAAATGAGGGCAAATGCATCTTTTTATCACCCAAGATGAGTCTTGAACCCACAGTTGATTTCACATCATGACCTTTGGTCTTTAATCCATTCGAGGCCTTTCGAGGCCAGACAACAAAGACAATCCACAGTGGGCAATAGACAGCATTGAGCAAACATGTTAAAGCAAAGCACTGAAAATAAGGGCAAATGCATCTTTTTATCACCTAAGATGAGTCTTGAACTCACAATTGATTTGACATCCTGACCTTTGGGTGGATCACTTCTTTAATCCATTCACAATGACTACAGTTTTGGTTTGATCCACGATTTTGTCAGTTAGATTACAGTGGAAGAGAGTTAAAATAGCAGAGGATGGTTTCGATCCATCGACCTCTGGGTTATGGGCCCAGCACGCTTCCGCTGCGCCACTCTGCTTCAGAACCACCCCAGATGGGACTCGAACCCACGACGCCTGGCTTTCGAGGCCAGACAACAAAGACAATCCACAGTGGGCAATAGACAGCATTGAGCAAACATGTTAAAGCAAAGCACTGAAAATAAGGGCAAAATAAGACAAATGCATCTTTTTATCAGACAAGATGAGTCTTGAACACACAATTGATTTCACATCATGACCTTTGGGTGGATCACTTCTTTAATCCATTCACAGACTACAGTTTTGGTTTGATCCAAGATTTTGTCAGATAGATTGCAGTGGAAGAGAGTTAAAATAGCAGAGGATGGTTTCGATCCATCGACCTCTGGGTTATGGGCCCAGCACGCTTCCGCTGCGCCACTCTGCTTCAGAACCACCCCAGATGGGACTCGAACCCACGACGCCTGGCTTTTGAGGCCAGACAACAAAGACAATCCACAGTGGGCAATAGACAGCATTGAGCAAACATGTTAAAGCAAAGCACTGAAAATAAGGGCAAAATAAGACAAATGCATCTTTTTATCAGACAAGATGAGTCTTGAACCCACAATTGATTTCACATCATGACCTTTGGGTGGATCACTTCTTTAATCCATTCACAATGACTACAGCTTTGGTTTGATCCACGATTTTGTCAGTTAGATTGCAGTGGAAGAGAGTTAAAATAGCAGAGGATGGTTTCGATCCATCGACCTCTGGGTTATGGGCCCAGCACGCTTCCGCTGCGCCACTCTGCTGTCTATCTCCCCATGTGGGATTCGAACCCACGACGCCTGGCTTTCGAGGCCAGACAACAAAGACAATCCACAGTGGGCAATAGACAGCATTGAGCAAACATGTTAAAGCAAAGCACTGAAAATGAGGGCAAATGCATCTTTTTATCACCCAAGATGAGTCTTGAACCCACAGTTGATTTCACATCATGACCTTTGGTCTTTAATCCATTCGAGGCCTTTCGAGGCCAGACAACAAAGACAATCCACAGTGGGCAATAGACAGCATTGAGCAAACATGTTAAAGCAAAGCACTGAAAATAAGGGCAAATGCATCTTTTTATCACCTAAGATGAGTCTTGAACTCACAATTGATTTCACATCATGACCTTTGGGTGGATCACTTCTTTAACCCATTCACAATGACTACAGCTTTGGTTTGATCCACGATTTTGTCAGTTAGATTGCAGTGGAAGAGAGTTAAAATAGCAGAGGATGGTTTCGATCCATCGACCTCTGGGTTATGGGCCCAGCACGCTTCCGCTGCTCCACTCTGCTTCAGAACCACCCCAGATGGGACTCGAACCCACGACGCCTGGCTTTCGAGGCCAGACAACAAAGACAATCCACAGTGGGCAATAGACAGCATTGAGCAAACATGTTAAAGCAAAGCACTGAAAATAAGACAAATGCATCTTTTTATCAGACAAGATGAGTCTTGAACCCACAATTGATTTCACATCATGACCTTTGGGTGGATCACTTCTTTAATCCATTCACAATGACTACAGCTTTG
This sequence comes from Pholis gunnellus, assembly GCF_910591455.1. NCBI lineage: Eukaryota > Metazoa > Chordata > Actinopteri > Perciformes > Pholidae > Pholis > Pholis gunnellus. Next base: position 18,560,475 of record NC_136536.1, on the reverse strand, counting down.
GTTTGATCCACGATTTTGTCAGTTAGATTGCAGTGGAAGAGAGTTAAAATAGCAGAGGATGGTTTCGATCCATCGACCTCTGGGTTATGGGCCCAGCACGCTTCCGCTGCGCCACTCTGCTGTCTATCTCCCCATGTGGGATTCGAACCCACGACGCCTGGCTTTCGAGGCCAGACAACAAAGACAATCCACAGTGGGCAATAGACAGCATTGAGCAAACATGTTAAAGCAAAGCACTGAAAATGAGGGCAAATGCATCTTTTTATCACCCAAGATGAGTCTTGAACCCACAGTTGATTTCACATCATGACCTTTGGTCTTTAATCCATTCGAGGCCTTTCGAGGCCAGACAACAAAGACAATCCACAGTGGGCAATAGACAGCATTGAGCAAACATGTTAAAGCAAAGCACTGAAAATAAGGGCAAATGCATCTTTTTATCACCTAAGATGAGTCTTGAACTCACAATTGATTTGACATCCTGACCTTTGGGTGGATCACTTCTTTAATCCATTCACAATGACTACAGTTTTGGTTTGATCCACGATTTTGTCAGTTAGATTACAGTGGAAGAGAGTTAAAATAGCAGAGGATGGTTTCGATCCATCGACCTCTGGGTTATGGGCCCAGCACGCTTCCGCTGCGCCACTCTGCTTCAGAACCACCCCAGATGGGACTCGAACCCACGACGCCTGGCTTTCGAGGCCAGACAACAAAGACAATCCACAGTGGGCAATAGACAGCATTGAGCAAACATGTTAAAGCAAAGCACTGAAAATAAGGGCAAAATAAGACAAATGCATCTTTTTATCAGACAAGATGAGTCTTGAACACACAATTGATTTCACATCATGACCTTTGGGTGGATCACTTCTTTAATCCATTCACAGACTACAGTTTTGGTTTGATCCAAGATTTTGTCAGATAGATTGCAGTGGAAGAGAGTTAAAATAGCAGAGGATGGTTTCGATCCATCGACCTCTGGGTTATGGGCCCAGCACGCTTCCGCTGCGCCACTCTGCTTCAGAACCACCCCAGATGGGACTCGAACCCACGACGCCTGGCTTTTGAGGCCAGACAACAAAGACAATCCACAGTGGGCAATAGACAGCATTGAGCAAACATGTTAAAGCAAAGCACTGAAAATAAGGGCAAAATAAGACAAATGCATCTTTTTATCAGACAAGATGAGTCTTGAACCCACAATTGATTTCACATCATGACCTTTGGGTGGATCACTTCTTTAATCCATTCACAATGACTACAGCTTTGGTTTGATCCACGATTTTGTCAGTTAGATTGCAGTGGAAGAGAGTTAAAATAGCAGAGGATGGTTTCGATCCATCGACCTCTGGGTTATGGGCCCAGCACGCTTCCGCTGCGCCACTCTGCTGTCTATCTCCCCATGTGGGATTCGAACCCACGACGCCTGGCTTTCGAGGCCAGACAACAAAGACAATCCACAGTGGGCAATAGACAGCATTGAGCAAACATGTTAAAGCAAAGCACTGAAAATGAGGGCAAATGCATCTTTTTATCACCCAAGATGAGTCTTGAACCCACAGTTGATTTCACATCATGACCTTTGGTCTTTAATCCATTCGAGGCCTTTCGAGGCCAGACAACAAAGACAATCCACAGTGGGCAATAGACAGCATTGAGCAAACATGTTAAAGCAAAGCACTGAAAATAAGGGCAAATGCATCTTTTTATCACCTAAGATGAGTCTTGAACTCACAATTGATTTGACATCCTGACCTTTGGGTGGATCACTTCTTTAATCCATTCGCAATGACTACAGTTTTGGTTTGATCCACGATTTTGTCAGTTAGATTACAGTGGAAGAGAGATAAAATAGCAGAGGATGGTTTCGATCCATCGACCTCTGGGTTATGGGCCCAGCACGCTTCCGCTGCGCCACTCTGCTTCAGAACCACCCCAGATGGGACTCGAACCCACAATCCCTGGCTTAGGAGGCCAGTGCCTTATCCATTAGGCCACTGGGGCTCCGATTGTGGAGTCTGAAAGTTCCTGTTTGCATCACGGACTATTGTTCCTAACATACAATGACATACAATGAATGATATTCCGCTTCGCTACTCTGCTTTTCATCACCCCATATGCGACTCAGAAGTCTTTGTATGCACTGAAAGTATGGGGAACATGAGACCAATACATTGATGTCGCGAAGCAAAAACTATACTCTAGTGCTCAGAAGCTATATTGCTCAGACGTTGTGGTCTGTTGTTCCCGACAAATGAATGATTTGTCGAAACTTTTAGCGAGCACAATTCCTCTCTAAATACCTCATTACTAGGCCACTAGGGAATGATTATCAAGAAGAATCATATTGATTTCAAATCACTCTGTCAATCATTCCATTAACCCATTCAGGGTTGGTTTAATCTATGTCACTGTGTCAATGAGAATGCAGTGCACTTGAGTGAAATGCAGTTAGCAGAGGATGGTTTCTATCCATCGACCTCTGGGTTATGGGCCCAGCACGCTTCCGCTGCGCCACTCTGCTGTCTATCTCACCATGTGGGATTCGAACCCACGACGCCTGGCTTTCGAGGCCAGACAACAAAGACAATCCACAGTGGGCGATAGACAGCATTGAGCAAACATGTTAAAGCAAAGCACTGAAAATAAGGGCAAAACAAGACAAATGCATCTTTTTATCACACAAGATGAGTCTTGAACCCACAATTGATTTCACATCATGACCTTTGGGTGGATCACTTCTTTAACCCATTCACAATGACTACAGCTTTGGTTTGATCCACGATTTTGTCAGTTAGATTGCAGTGGAAGAGAGTTAAAATAGCAGAGGATGGTTTCGATCCATCGACCTCTGGGTTATGGGCCCAGCACGCTTCCGCTGCTCCACTCTGCTTCAGAACCACCCCAGATGGGACTCGAACCCACGACGCCTGGCTTTCGAGGCCAGACAACAAAGACAATCCACAGTGGGCAATAGACAGCATTGAGCAAACATGTTAAAGCAAAGCACTGAAAATAAGACAAATGCATCTTTTTATCAGACAAGATGAGTCTTGAACCCACAATTGATTTCACATCATGACCTTTGGGTGGATCACTTCTTTAATCCATTCACAATGACTACAGCTTTGGTTTGATCCACGATTTTGTCAGTTAGATTGCAGTGGAAGAGAGTTAAAATAGCAGAGGATGGTTTCGATCCATCGACCTCTTGGTTATGGGCCCAGCACGCTTCCGCTGCGCCACTCTGCTGTCTATCTCACCATGTGGGATTCGAACCCACGACGCCTGGCTTTCGAGGCCAGACAACAAAGACAATCCACAGTGGGCGATAGACAGCATTGAGCAAACATGTTAAAGCAAAGCACTGAAAATAAGGGCAAAATAAGACAAATGCATCTTTTTATCACACAAGATGAGTCTTGAACCCACAATTGATTTCACATCATGACCTTTGGGTGGATCACTTCTTTAATCCATTCACAATGACTACAGCTTTGGTTTGATCCACGATTTTGTCAGTTAGATTGCAGTGGAAGAGAGTTAAAATAGCAGAGGATGGTTTCGATCCATCGACCTCTGGGTTATGGGCCCAGCACGCTTCCGCTGCGCCACTCTGCTTCAGAACCACCCCAGATGGGACTCGAACCCACGACGCCTGGCTTTCGAGGCCAGACAACAAAGACAATCCACAGTGGGCAATAGACAGCATTGAGCAAACATGTTAAAGCAAAGCACTGAAAATAAGGGCAAAATAAGACAAATGCATCTTTTTATCAGACAAGATGAGTCTTGAACCCACAATTGATTTCACATCATGACCTTTGGGTGGATCACTTCTTTAATCCATTCACAATGACTACAGCTTTGGTTTGATCCACGATTTTGTCAGTTAGATTGCAGTGGAAGAGAGTTAAAATAGCAGAGGATGGTTTCGATCCATCGACCTCTGGGTTATGGGCCCAGCACGCTTCCGCTGCGCCACTCTGCTGTCTATCTCACCATGTGGGATTCGAACCCACGACGCCTGGCTTTCGAGGCCAGACAACAAAGACAATCCACAGTGGGCAATAGACAGCATTGAGCAAACATGTTAAAGCAAAGCACTGAAAATAAGGGCAAATGCATCTTTTTATCACCTAAGATGAGTCTTGAACTCACAATTGATTTGACATCCTGACCTTTGGGTGGATCACTTCTTTAATCCATTCACAATGACTACAGTTTTGGTTTGATCCACGATTTTGTCAGTTAGATTACAGTGGAAGAGAGTTAAAATAGCAGAGGATGGTTTCGATCCATCGACCTCTGGGTTATGGGCCCAGCACGCTTCCGCTGCGCCACTCTGCTTCAGAACCACCCCAGATGGGACTCGAACCCACAATCCCTGGCTTAGGAGGCCAGTGCCTTATCCATTAGGCCACTGGGGCTCTGATTGTGGAGTCTGAAAGTTCCTGTTTGCATCACGGACTATTGTTCCTAACATACAATGACATACAATGAATGATATTCCGCTTCGCTACTCTGCTTTTCATCACCCCATATGCGACTCAGAAGTCTTTGTATGCACTGAAAGTATGGGGAACATGAGACCAATACATTGATGTCGCGAAGCAAAAACTATACTCTAGTGCTCAGAAGCTATATTGCTCAGACGTTGTGGTCTGTTGTTCCCGACAAATGAATGATTTGTCGAAACTTTTAGCGAGCACAATTCCTCTCTAAATACCTCATTACTAGGCCACTAGGGAATGATTATCAAGAAGAATCATGTTGATTTCAAATCACTCTGTCAATCATTCCATTAACCCATTCAGGGTTGGTTTAATCTATGTCACTGTGTCAATGAGAATGCAGTGCACTTGAGTGAAATGCAGTTAGCAGAGGATGGTTTCTATCCATCGACCTCTGGGTTATGGGCCCAGCACGCTTCCGCTGCGCCACTCTGCTGTCTATCTCCCCATGTGGGATTCGGACCCACGACGCCTGGCTTTCGAGGCCAGACAACAAAGACAATCCACAGTGGGCGATAGACAGCATTGAGCAAACATGTTAAAGCAAAGCACTGAAAATAAGGGCAAAATAAGACAAATGCATCTTTTTATCACACAAGATGAGTCTTGAACCCACAATTGATTTCACATCATGACCTTTGGGTGGATCACTTCTTTAACCCATTCACAATGACTACAGCTTTGGTTTGATCCACGATTTTGTCAGTTAGATTGCAGTGGAAGAGAGTTAAAATAGCAGAGGATGGTTTCGATCCATCGACCTCTGGGTTATGGGCCCAGCACGCTTCCGCTGCGCCACTCTGCTTCAGAACCACCCCAGATGGGACTCGAACCCACGACGCCTGGCTTTCGAGGCCAGACAACAAAGACAATCCACAGTGGGCAATAGACAGCATTGAGCAAACATGTTAAAGCAAAGCACTGAAAATAAGGGCAAAATAAGACAAATGCATCTTTTTATCAGACAAGATGAGTCTTGAACCCACAATTGATTTCACATCATGACCTTTGGGTGGATCACTTCTTTAATCCATTCACAATGACTACAGCTTTGGTTTGATCCACGATTTTGTCAGTTAGATTGCAGTGGAAGAGAGTTAAAATAGCAGAGGATGGTTTCGATCCATCGACCTCTGGGTTATGGGCCCAGCACGCTTCCGCTGCGCCACTCTGCTGTCTATCTCACCATGTGGGATTCGAACCCACGACGCCTGGCTTTCGAGGCCAGACAACAAAGACAATCCACAGTGGGCAATAGACAGCATTGAGCAAACATGTTAAAGCAAAGCACTGAAAATGAGGGCAAATGCATCTTTTTATCACCCAAGATGAGTCTTGAACCCACAGTTGATTTCACATCATGACCTTTGGTCTTTAATCCATTCGAGGCCTTTCGAGGCCAGACAACAAAGACAATCCACAGTGGGCAATAGACAGCATTGAGCAAACATGTTAAAGCAAAGCACTGAAAATAAGGGCAAATGCATCTTTTTATCACCTAAGATGAGTCTTGAACTCACAATTGATTTGACATCCTGACCTTTGGGTGGATCACTTCTTTAATCCATTCACAATGACTACAGTTTTGGTTTGATCCACGATTTTGTCAGTTAGATTACAGTGGAAGAGAGTTAAAATAGCAGAGGATGGTTTCGATCCATCGACCTCTGGGTTATGGGCCCAGCACGCTTCCGCTGCGCCACTCTGCTTCAGAACCACCCCAGATGGGACTCGAACCCACAATCCCTGGCTTAGGAGGCCAGTGCCTTATCCATTAGGCCACTGGGGCTCTGATTGTGGAGTCTGAAAGTTCCTGTTTGCATCACGGACTATTGTTCCTAACATACAATGACATACAATGAATGATATTCCGCTTCGCTACTCTGCTTTTCATCACCCCATATGTGACTCAGAAGTCTTTGTATGCACTGAAAGTATGGGGAACATGAGACCAATACATTGATGTCGCGAAGCAAAAACTATACTCTAGTGCTCAGAAGCTATATTGCTCAGACGTTGTGGTCTGTTGTTCCCGACAAATGAATGATTTGTCGAAACTTTTAGCGAGCACAATTCCTCTCTAAATACCTCATTACTAGGCCACTAGGGAATGATTATCAAGAAGAATCATGTTGATTTCAAATCACTCTGTCAATCATTCCATTAACCCATTCAGGGTTGGTTTAATCTATGTCACTGTGTCAATGAGAATGCAGTGCACTTGAGTGAAATGCAGTTAGCAGAGGATGGTTTCTATCCATCGACCTCTGGGTTTTGGGCCCAGCACGCTTCCGCTGCGCCACTCTGCTGTCTATCTCACCATGTGGGATTCGAACCCACGACGCCTGGCTTTCGAGGCCAGACAACAAAGACAATCCACAGTGGGCGATAGACAGCATTGAGCAAACATGTTAAAGCAAAGCACTGAAAATAAGGGCAAAACAAGACAAATGCATCTTTTTATCACACAAGATGAGTCTTGAACCCACAATTGATTTCACATCATGACCTTTGGGTGGATCACTTCTTTAACCCATTCACAATGACTACAGCTTTGGTTTGATCCACGATTTTGTCAGTTAGATTGCAGTGGAAGAGAGTTAAAATAGCAGAGGATGGTTTCGATCCATCGACCTCTGGGTTATGGGGCCAGCACGCTTCCGCTGCTCCACTCTGCTTCAGAACCACCCCAGATGGGACTCGAACCCACGACGCCTGGCTTTCGAGGCCAGACAACAAAGACAATCCACAGTGGGCAATAGACAGCATTGAGCAAACATGTTAAAGCAAAGCACTGAAAATAAGGGCAAAATAAGACAAATGCATCTTTTTATCAGACAAGATGAGTCTTGAACCCACAATTGATTTCACATCATGACCTTTGGGTGGATCACTTCTTTAATCCATTCACAATGACTACAGCTTTGGTTTGATCCACGATTTTGTCAGTTAGATTGCAGTGGAAGAGAGTTAAAATAGCAGAGGATGGTTTCGATCCATCGACCTCTGGGTTATGGGCCCAGCACGCTTCCGCTGCGCCACTCTGCTGTCTATTTCCCCATGTGGGATTCGGACCTACGACGCCTGGCTTTCGAGGCCAGACAACAAAGACAATCCACAGTGGGCGATAGACAGCATTGAGCAAACATGTTAAAGCAAAGCACTGAAAATAAGGGCAAAATAAGACAAATGCATCTTTTTATCACACAAGATGAGTCTTGAACCCACAATTGATTTCACATCATGACCTTTGGATGGATCACTTCTTTAATCCATTCACAATGACTACAGCTTTGGTTTGATCCACGATTTTGTCAGTTAGATTGCAGTGGAAGAGAGTTAAAATAGCAGATGGTTTCGATCCATCGACCTCTGGGTTATGGGCCCAGCACGCTTCCGCTGCGCCACTCTGCTTCAGAACAACCCCAGATGGGACTCGAACCCACAATCCCGGGCTTAGGAGGCCAGTGCCTTATCCATTAGGCCACTGGGGCTCCGATTGTGGAGTCTGAAAGTTCCTGTTTGCATCAGGGACTATTGTTCCTAACATACAATGGGCTGACATACAATGAATGATATTCCGCTTCGCTACTCTGCTTTTCATCACCCCATATGCGTCTCTGAAGTCTTTGTATGCACTGAAAGTATGGGGAACATGAGACCAATACATTGGTATCACAAAGCAAAAACTATGCTCTCGTGCTCAGAAGCAAATGCATTGATGTATCGTACAATGCTATTTTGCTCAGAAGTTGTTGTCACAAAGCAAAAACAATGCTAAGGCACTCAGAAGTCTTTGTATGCAGTACTGACTTTTTTTCCCGACATCTGCAGTTTAGGCTGACATACAATCAATGATTTGTTGAAAAATTCCCCTCTTAACACTCCATTACATATTCATTTCAGATCACTCCGGTAACCCATTCAGAGGCACAACAATTGTTTGTTTAATCCATGTCACTGTGTCAGTTAGAATGCAGCAGTGGAGACGGAAAGGTTAAGAAGCCGTAAGCACAGGACGGTTTCAATCAATCGACCTCTGGTTTATGGGCCCAGTACTCTTCTGGTGCATACACTCTGCTGTCAGCATCATCGTGCTTTTGCTGTTATTTGGTGAAAAAGAAATTTGAGACATCCACATAGATCATCACAAGAAGAGCATTGTGGACACAGGACTGGTTTTGTTATCGTCACTGTTTTTGTAAACTAAAGATTCTCAAAGAAAACGACATGACACACAGAATTCCCATTCATGTGAACATATACAGTACATTACCACATTAAGTAAGTCTTACACTCTTTTTCTTTCATATAGTCAAACCCTTATGCAGACACACATTCAACATTATAACACATAAATACACACACAGCTTTTTGGCTATTACACACATATTTTAGCTTCAGTCTATGTACACAAAACAGTTCTGACTTGTCAGGAGCATAAACAGTTCTACCTTGCATGCCTGTGGTCATGGTTTACACATCTGATAAGGGTGCATACAAATTTACTTGTGAATACACTTCAGCAGGACACACACATTCACACAAAACCACAAACCCATAAACAGGAGATTAACAGATCAGGTTAAGAATGCTGTCAATGTTGTGTTTATGCCATGCTCTGCCACACAGACACATCACAAATCCCATAAACCCTAGACGGTCTGCTGGTCCCTCATAGCAGCAGGGCAGTGTGTCTGCATGTGTAAAACGTATAATTAAAATTGGCTGATTATTTTGAGGATGCTGAGATATACAAAACATAAGAGAAAGACAGCGTTAGTTGTGTTTAAATGATACAAATGTGAGTTTTTTCATGTCTTTGTGCGTAGTTGTTGTTGTTGTGCTATGACACCGCTTTTATCGGAGAAACGTTTTTCGATACCATATGGGTCAAATCCATCCGAAACCTAATCTTTGGGTCTCACATAATACTACATGAGCCTTTGCTGCTGTTGCTATAAGAAGCCAGATAACTTGTAAATTATGTTTTACTGATGTTTTGACCGACAGATCCAATTCGTTCTCACTCCCAAGGCATCAGATAACTCAGCTTGGTCAGTGATCCTCTTTGTCTGACACCGAAGCTTTGGTGTATGCGATGTCCCTTTTAACGAGAAGTTACAAACATATTCTGTTGTTTATAGTAATTTGGGGGACTTGTGACAGTCATCTCTTGTTCCTTTCGTGTATTGTTGTCGTTGTTGACTCACATATTTAAGATCTTGAACCCAGTTGGCTTTGTTTCGAACAGAACAGCTGGTCCCTGATCGCCACATAGAGTGACTAATTACACAGGATTGCTTTGAGTTTATTATTCAGTTGTTTTTGTATCTGGAGTTGTAGAAGTTCACTTTAATGAGGCTCACTGCAAATCACTTATTGTGTGAAATTATACGTCAAGCCTCATTGAACTGTCGAGTTGAAGTGTTTTATATTTAGCATTTTGTCTCTCATGGAGGATGGACAATCCTCCTGCTGCCCATTCAAACTGAAACAACTCCAGAGTCCAGCTCACAGTAAGATGATTAACTTCTGTTTACTGCTGTTGTGGTTGTAGTTGTTGTGAAGGATAGTCATGCTATGAGGCTCTGTGGCTGGACACTGTTATGGCACTAGAGACATTGAGGTATTTTCAGGCATTTTTGTAAGAAATTCAATGTTCCAGACATAAGACAGCAACCAAATCATTGCCACTACATCATCACCCGTTAATGCTAGAATAGAATAATAAGAATATAGAATAAAAGGAGGGAGAGGAGCAAACAGGAAAGTATGAAGAAAGAAAGAGTATTTATGTTTGGAAGGACGTCACTGGAGCAGTCTGAGGAACTGCACTGAGGGATGAGTGTTACATCTGACTAAAAAGGAGGTGGGGAGAAAGAAGGGAGGGAACATGAAGAAAATGGGTGGTGAGACCAAGAAACAGTAACCCTGTTTGGATGTATAAATAGTTGTAAATGAGTTGCTAAATACAGATGTACCAATATACCAACAGTGTGCTTTAACATAGAAAAAATATTAATCTCAGAAAGTCGGCATATTTGAGTGAGACAATTATATGAAAATTTGAATAAAATAAAATCTGCCACTAAATTGAGGTAATTTCACCTGGCCTTAGTAAAAATTACTTTAGTTTAAGGCTTTTGTATTCTTTTATAGTCAACATTCACATGCACTCATCCAAGTTTGAACAGTATTACTCTGCAATTAAACCTTTTTTTGGATGCTCTCTATTGTATAATAAAAAAAGCTTCCCGGATGCCCAGTCCCGTCGTATTTACCTGACAAATGCATTTCCACTTTACGGCTTAATGACTTCATCAACAAAAAACCCTTTCTGTTTAAAGTGGGTATGAAAACATGTTTTGTGATACTGAAGAGAATGAATCATGTTTGATGCCTTCATTCAGCCGTTCTAATCCAACTTAGCTTTTGTGAAAATATTTTGAAAGAAAGCCCAGTTCATCATGAGGGGAAAGATAGAGGGGGAGACGAGGGAGAAAGAAAGGAGATGGGTTTAGAAAGAGAAAAGATGAAGTAGGACAAGAAGGAAGAGGGTAGAGGTTACAGCACAAGGTGTTGACCAAGAAAAGAAAGAAGGAGGAGGGGATGGAGGAGTAAACTAGGAGAGGAGCTCTGTCCTAAAGATGGAGCATCTAAAGGACATTTCAGATGTGGCTGATATGTAAAGGTTAGTCAAGACTTCTAAAGTGGAAAGTGCAGTAGCATGAACAGAATGTGCCTCCACTTACACAAGTGTCTGGTACAGCCTCCCCTCTGCCACCAGTTTCCTATTCCCCTTGAGCTATAGTGGCCTGAAAGAGAAGTCACATTTTAACTAAATAAAGAGGAATAGGATGACGAATTAGTGCAGAAATCCGGATGAGAAGTCCTCACTGATCGTTGGCAGTACCTTTTTCTTATATCTCTCTACAGAGTAGACAATTGGTGCTGATCAAGGAGTGTGAAATGAAAAAAAATGGTGGAAATGGATAGTCAGAAGAGGGGGAGAAGGACAAAACTAGAAGGAAGAATCAGAGATAAGGGAAGGTGATATTTATGTAGCAAGAAATACTACAGCGCAGGCAAAAGGCTTTTTTTTCTCGAACGACACGGAGGAGGTGAGTGAGGTGAAGTGAAGCTAAAAGGGTTCGAGGGCTGGTATGGGGGTGGGGGGGGGGGGGTGAGAAGGAAGGGAATGGGGTTATTAGGGAAGGATGGAGCAGGTAGTTAGTTGGAGAGTGAGGAAAAAGCCAGGGAGGTTCAAACAACATGGAGGAGAGGCAGTGGCAGAAGTTAGAGTTTTATACATTTCACAATGTAAAACAGATTATGACACTTTTTAAAATCCATAACATACGTAATGTAAATGTATGTATGTTTGCTGCAGAAAAAAATCAGATTTATTATATGGACGGAGGCCATTCTAATGAACATCATATTTATATATATAATCATTTAGATTTGCTGGTCAATAGCTCTAAAGAAAGCTGTCAATTTGAACCAGAAAAAAAACCTTTTATGAGACAAAAGGTATTCAGACATTACTGACATTTGCCACAGAGTGAAAATGCCCATTACTGCAACCTTGAAAGAGACAGTCTGGACATCATTGTTAAAATTGAGACAGACATCAGGATTGGGATAACAGCAGTAACTGGTGGGGGGAAAGTGTGTCACGGTTCATTGACAGAAGGAATAGGGCCAATGGCTAAAGGGGTTAAAGAACCAGACAAGATGGAGGCAGGGCTATTATTGGCAAATTACTGTAAGATAGCGAGGAGGAAATAAAGAAAGGGAGTGTGGTCAGAAACAAGGTGGAAAAGGGAGGAGGTGGATGTTGGCATTCAGGGTGACTGGGCAGAGAGGGAGGATATGAGGGAACAGCGGAGAAGCAAGGAGGATAGGGGTGTTTGCCTGAGGGGCTATGGCCGAACAATTAGGAGGAGGAGGAGGAAGATAGGGGCTGAGGCTGCAGGTCTACAGGCTAGACAAGACTATCTTCCCTCAGGGGAACACAGCAGCTTTTTGTTTAGAGAGGAAGACACAAGAACAATCCACCGGAGAAAATAGGCCAGACAGACAGATGGATGGGGAGATCGAGGGATCGAGAGATAGCGGGAGGGAGGGAGGGAGGGAGGGATGGAGAATGGGAGGGACGACGACAGAGAGAAACAAAGAGAATGAGAGACACCCAGAGGGATCCTGGGAAGTCCAGGAGGATTTGAACAGAAAGGGATGAGGGATGAGCACCTGATGAAAAGATAAAGAGAGAAAGAAAAGGTGAGAAGACAATTCAGAGGAGGAGAAAAGAAAAGCAGCTCAGAATGAGGGATTACCGTTAGTATAAGTGGCCGGCTGTCTGACAGTGAAAGAGAAAGGAGATGTGGTTAAAAAAGAAGGCATGAAGATGATTCCTGTGCAAATGCTGTATTCACATATATTTTATAACTCCTTCCTGCTTCAACTTGAAAAATGATCGAATGTTCACCTTGACTCACCTGGTCAATTAACTTTGCAGACAGAAGCAGATCGGCTTCATATATCCTCCATGTCTGTGATGAATATGTGTGTGTTTTGCTTTCCCTCCCCTGTCAAAGATTAATGCCATTAAAGTCACTACAGTTAAATAAATCAAACTGACGGGAGGTGTAGAGGCGAGGTGGAACAGCACTAAATCAGCCGCAATTCGTACTTGTCACGAAGAGATGAGAGTGAATTCTTGCCAAGCTGAGCTGTAAATAACTGAGACGTCTTGTTCAAAGTCTGAAAAAGAAAAATGTTGTTCTGGCTGCGTCTTCCAAAGTTTAACTTTGTTTTCATGTGAAGCTGAATGCGCAATGAGGTGCTGAGAAGAAAGAGACGCTGACTTACTTTCAAGCAGAAGGCAGGGATTCAGAGTTTTTCCCTACAGGCTTTACCAAAGTTTATATTAAGTTTACGCAGTACTTTTTCAATATTGAACAGATTATACTAACTTTTACATGCTCCTCTTGTCATACACACCTTGTCATACACAGTACATTCAGATTTATCTTTCCCTTGCCAGCAAGTGATGTACAGGTATTTACTTGCCATGCTGGCTGCGTGCATGGCAGTGTCAGTGGGTCGGTTGGTCCACCTTGTTTACATTTATTATACCTGCTGAACATCAGCATTATCACTGTGAGCAGGTTAGCATGCTGACATTTAGCTCAAAGCACCACTGTGCCCAAGTAAATACAGTCTATCATTATATTATATTAAGGTGTCAGGACAATATTCTATTATGTCATGTGCTTGTATTTCATGCTTAGTCTTATCTATAGATTTTGGGGTTTTTATAAACACTTAACTTTATTACTGAACGAGATTCAAGGAGGTTGTACCGGCATCCGGTTCAAAAGTATTTTAGCAGACTAACAGTCGGAGTCTCAAAGCAGCAAACCCCTGTTTCCAGTCATTTTTGTCATTTAGTCATTTTGAAACACCTGGTTTGTTAAAGATTATAGCCTGTTATGTTGTTATTCTACATTGCTCTGTTTAGATATAAAGGAGAAAACAAAATGCAGTGATTCAACTGACAAAATGTGAGTTGACTCTGGGGATTCTCAAATCCCTTCTTGTCTAGAAGTCTTTTTACCTGCAAATGATCAAATCAGGGCTCACTTAGTTGTAATGCACTTCTGGGAAATTAGTGTTCTTTAAATGTAAAGCCGTCTGTCCTGCTCGAATCCTTGTGTGAGCTTAGATCCCAGTTTACTGTAACAAATATATGTCTAAACTGGCTGCAACTTCTTTTCTTGTTTGCTTGTTCGACACCTCTGCACGTTTATTTACCATTCCACAACTCAAACATCATGCAGACACACTGCATCAACAGTTTGTTGTCAATGTGGCCAATTATGGCTCTGACCACCTCTGTAAATGTGATTTGGATGTTTAGACTTACAAATGGATTTTATCAGGGGGGGTTTTCAGACCCTAATCTGATCCCTTGCTACACATGCTGCCACCAGGTTTAACGGGAGTCTGTATTTCATCTGTACAGTAATGGCATCCACCAGGCTGACTGGCTATAAAACTCAGTCCTTATGGCTTTGATGTAAATCTTTCGATGACCTTCTCTTGACTCTGGCTCATCCTTTCCTTAAAAAAACGTTGAGGTGCTTTGGATGAAAGAGTTCACCAAAGAGCATATATATCATCCAGAGTAATAAAGCAAAACTGCCATAAAAAAAACAACCTTTAAGACAAGTAGAAGGAGAAGAAAGAAAATGGAGCGATGACAAAGGTTTTGATTCATGAAAGGAGATGAAGGAGGGGTGATACAGTATAAGTAAAATATGGAGCAAGGAACACAAGTAAAGAGAGAGATAACTGTACAAATGAGAGCTCTGCATGTCATTTAAAAGCAGGAGAAGCGCCAAAGAGAACTTAATAATGAAGGAGTGATACATTAAATAAGGGATGGAGGGAGTGAGCAATGTGTACGCTGCAGGCTGCAGACTACCCATTTATATTCCTCTCTGCTCTGCCCCAAGGGGCCTGCTGATTGTATGTGTGTCCATACGTACAGTATCAGCGTGTGTTCGACTATGTGTTTTGGTCCCTGCAGTTTGGTGTGTGTGTGTGTGTGTGTGTGCGTGTGTGCATGTGTCCATAGGTGCTGGTTTTTCTCTCTGTTTGATGCGTATGTGCTTCCGAATCTTTCGCTGTGTGTAGCAAGTGTGTGTGTGTGTGTGTGTGTGTGTGTGTGTCAGTGTGTGATGAGATGAGATTAGACTTCCTGCAGGGCTGTAGTTCCATGGAGGCCATCTGAAGCAACTAGGAACGTCAGGAATGTGGGAACAGTGATATGCTTTGCTTTCTCTGTCACCACAATAACATATTCGCCTCATCGTAGGAGAGGAAAGGAGAGGAAAGGAGAGGAGAGGAGCGGAAGAGAGGGGAGGAAACAAGGAGTTGAGAATAAAGGCAGAGACATGTCGAGCACATCCACACCTTGCTTTGAACATCCTTTTTCAACCTTTGTCACTGCAAAGGTTGTCAAACTCTTTGTATCTCAACATCAACCTGAGTACTTTCCGGTTAAAACCTTTTTATAGAGTTTCTAAGACTTTTAAAGTTATTTGTCCCACGTTACCCTGAGAGCCGAGTTAAGTCATATATTTATAGAATATCGCAGCATGCCACACAGAAAACAAAGAGCTCTGTTCTTCCACCAAGATGAAGAAAACATTCTCAACTCTTATCTGAGACAAAAGCACAAAATAACAGAACCTGGGATTTATTGTGATTTAAATAAACTGTGAAAGGCGAGACCTTGACTGTGCTGTGACAGCAGACAACTGAATTATACAACGATGAGCAACACTAGAAATAATAGGACAGAAATGTTAATAACAGGATTGACATTTCGAGACCATGCAGTACTGTAGTTTTTGTTTAATTCAGCACAATTTGTCAAAGTGTCTGACATGTCACACTGAGCTGTGCTGCGATTATAGGGCGTCTATTTAACCACTCAGTGTGTATTGTGAGGAAAAATGGATTTATGGACCAGTTTTTATGTCAATTTAACTTGAAGGAAAGGAGTTAGGCCAAAAGTCAGGAATACCGCACTCACACCACATGGAGTTTTGTAAACAAATACAGTTCTATATGTATGCTCGTTTGCAAGTTTGTTAGTTGGAGAGAAGACATTTACTGGTCTCCTGACTTCTGCCATCTGTTTTTTGTGTGTATTCCTGTCAATCTGTTCGTTCATATTTTCATCTATTTCTGACATACTTCATTTCCTCTGTAACTTGGGAAAATGAAAGTGATTAGCTCAAGGAGAGAAACTACAGGATACAGATTTTATGGAGCCGAAATTTGCTTTATTTGTTAAACATAATATCTTCGTCCAGAGTGTTGCTGTTATGCCAAGGTAACGAACTATAACGAGTGTAATTTATCAAAGTTGCATGCAAAGATTCATCATCTCTTTAAATTGGTCAAGATCAGACATTTAGTGTATGATACATCTTATTATGTATAAATATAAATATCAGCCATGGAGCCAATCGGTGTATTTTCTCAAATGTCAGGACACACTTTAAAAATCCATAATGCAAGTGGTGTCTGAAGACCGGCAGATGGAGAAAGCGAAAATCCTCTCTCCACCTGATAACGCTGTGTGAGGCACCGCAGTCGGAGTGAGAAAAATGGACCAAATGTCATTCGCTGTGTTGGAAATGGAGAGTGAAGACTGAGGTGTGGTGTTAGTGTGTGTGACAGCAGGTGATGCTCTCCTGTGGCGCTCTGCTCTCCCATTGTGGCTGGTAATTAATGGCTACAGGTTCATTACAAGCAGCTATAGTCAGCCATGCTGCCAGCATGCCTGACGCTATTAGTCACACAGTCAGACTGATAGATGCACAAACACACATGCAGTTACAACACTAACACAACTTTTCCAATAGCTCAGTCACTGCTATAGTTTTCACTCTGGCTCAAATAATGTGTTACCTTTTTGTTTCCCTCCCCTCCTTTTCCTGATTCCTCCCTCTTTTCCTTGTTCCCTCAATCCAGAAGACATCTTCATCCTCCAGGCGAAAGACAAGAAGAACCCTCTGATCTACGGCCTGTTTACCACCTCTAGGTATGTGCAGAAAACAAGGGAATACACTTTAGTAACTTTAAATGGCAATTTGAAATCTGTGCACACTTGTTTAAGAGTTAAAAGTAGCAGTATGACGATGGGCGGGAGGCACTGGGTGTGTCTTTAGTTTCCACTGGGTGGAGAGTTTTCATTCCTTAAGAGATCGCTCATAGTGTAAATAAATGAGCTGAGTCATTTGTATTGATTAACAACCCCTGCATATAGCAGCTTTTTTATGCAACAGTGCAGTACAGCAAGCACCTTCTTCCTTTGCGTGTAAAAGAAACAACTCTAGATTAAAGAGAAGAGAAGGCGTTTTATCTCCTACTAAAGGCCTCATAGGTTTAAATGTGACAACATTTATACTACATTCATTTTTTTTGTGTTCATTATGTTGAAAATCTATCTACTTGGTTAAAGCTGCATTAGGCAACTTTGCACTTTTGTGCCCCCAAGTAGCAGCGTTGGGTACTGTAGCTGTTTAAATATTGTTGTGTTATGTTATTGCTGTGTGACATCTCCTTCAAACAACTGTGTGTATTCAAGTTTCTTGCTAAAAAATATATTTTACAAGATTACATTTGAATATATCATGATAATGTTGTAATTTACCTTCACTCATTTTTATTGAATAGAACTTGAACACAACATAATGTGCAACCTCCATACATTAGCTCCGCTCTTCTATTAAGCAGGACTGCGCTGGCCACGCTGTTGACAGCCAACATTACGTAACTCTCTTCCTGACGATTTCAACACGGATTTGCCAACAATGTATTATTATCAGGGAAGAGATAGGGTGCACAAGAGTGTTAAACCACAGGTGTGTAGTACTAGTTTGCACATGTGCAGTACCGATCAGGCAGGATGTACGGATCGGGTAGCGAGCTAGCGAGAAACGTGTTGTTGTTTCTATGTAGCGTTAATGAGCTGATTATATTATAATAGAACTGGATGGTGCGTACACTCACGTACTCCCTGATACTCGATCCACCATTTCAGACTGTATCAGAGGCATTTCCAATTCTCTTATTAGAATAACTGGAATACCTTGGAATAACTCTACTAAAACAATTTCAAAGAGTTTTACATATGAAATAGAGAGGCAGTGGTTTTTATTTCCATATAAAACAGATGTATGTTATCATATGGAGAATTATTGCACCCAACAAAGTTGGAAGTTCTTCGAAATGTATCTTTTTCGATGAGACCACAAGAAACTTTGAAATTTAGAAGAAAAAAAAACATGAAGACAATTTGCTAAATCCAAAATGCATTGTCAAACGAGAACAACAGGCAAGAAACGTTATTGAAAAACAAGTCAAAGCATGGAAAACATGAAGCAGCACTGAGAAGGGTTTGAATAGAGTCCATAGACATTATGCATTGTGAGTATCTACAAAATGGTTATTTGCTCGCATGTTGTTGTGAGACAGACCAATGACACAAACAAAAAACTGCACGATAGAAGTCAGACGGACGGATGGATAGAAAAAAGGCTGACACTGAAAAAGAGAGGCTCTCACTAAGACTGACTCACTGAAAGACAGATAACAGGTGGACGGATACAATACATATACTGTAGTGAAATATTTTACTTTCCGATCTGAGGAGCCTGATTTGACTGACAATCTCACAGTCGAATCATCGCAGGGACGTGAAACTGTAGTAATGAAACAAAGGATCATTCATAAATAACATCACAGCTTTGTCAGAGATCTAGATTTATTTTAGATTCATGAACGATTCTCTAAAGTCAGCTGAGGGAGACAGGTAGAAACAGCTGTTTGCAGCTTGAGTCTCTTTCTCCTGTTGATTGTCCCTTTGCTTCCCTGTTGCTTCCCTTCTGGACTGATACAATGAAGAAAATGGATTAGGTACAACGGACTGCGTCTTAACTACACACATACACACACACACACACAGGACAAACCGTGCTGTCCATCATTATTCTGAAACAACAGCTAAGCAATAGTAACGTGTATCTCAGCCAATAATGGGGATCTAATAGCAAGGAAAAAACAATCAGTTGATTCTTTGTCGAGAGCACCAATAATATACTGAAAACTAAGCACGGGCTGTAATAAAGTGGGGGGAAATATAAAGCGAGAAAAAGCCAGAACAAATGACGAGGGAGCGACAAACTGCAGTTTCTCATTTCCTCCAAACTTACCGACGGCACCACACGCTCTTAAAATAACCCAGTTTCTGAGGCGGACGGCAGAGCTCTACAGTAGCAGCAGCTGTATGACGACATTTGGCACGGCGGAGCAGGGAGTTGGTCTCGTTCTGGGTTTTGGAAAGTGTCTGGAATCTCAGCGGGGAACGGACAGAAATCCAAAGCATCACCCAGGGTGGGGTCCCAACCACATAACTGCTGGGGGCAGAAAGGTCATTCCCTCTGAATGGAAACTTCTCTCTCACTGGTTCACTCACGAATCCACACACAGACGTTTTTGTCCCGTGTGATGAGGTCCAGAGTGTAGAATGTGGATCTGTCCGCTACTGTTTGCTTGTATCATTTTGTTTTTCATTTGATCATTTCTTCATTCAATTCATCATCTATCACATGCAATATAGATAAATAGGGAGAACTGCTTTGGTACGGTGCTGTTTTGGAGAAGCTGGTGTTTATTCATTCGTTCATTTGTTAACTTATCTGCTTATTCATTCATACATCCTTTCCGATATATGTTTGTTTGGGTATCTCATCTAAGATATCATAACCGGTCAAATAATTGACGTGAGGAATTGAAATTTAGATTTAACAGCTAAATTCTTTAACTTTTTCTGTCCACACGTTTGGATTCTCACCCATCACTTATGCCATCTCGGACACCAGTGATAATATTTCTTATTTCTTGAATTCGTTTTCTGGTTTCCTGTGTTAATTCACATACATACATACAAATTCGCCAAGGGCACCGGGGGTTTTAAGCTTATGTTGAAAGAATTTGTCCTTTCTGAGGTGCCATTTAGCAACACACTGACCTCCATCCCATCTACAGGTCCTCAGTGTGACCCTTTGACCTTAGTGGAGAAAAGAGAACTTCCCTCCAGAGAAAAATTAGACCAAACATGTGTATGTGTCATTTATCTGCGCTGAAGGAAACCTTTCTATTATTCTGTTTCTAGCCACTCTGCTCGTCAAACACAACTTGAATCTGTAACCCAGATACAGTTAGCCCAAACATGACCATGATCTTAACTGCAGAGGATGGGATGTGTTGTGGTGGGGATTGATGTGCTGAAACCAGCGAATTCATCCAAAGCTGGACTTTGGGTTGGACTACATTCAGTGAATTGATGCGTTCAAGCTGAAAAGCCACAATGACTCACAGCTCTTCATACTGTACATACATACAGCATATCACTTTCTTATTTAATTTACTGCTGTAAGACCATTGTAACTCATAAAAGCTCAGGTTATGTTTTGATTCATGCCTGCTGGAGGATGGAAAGATCAGACTCTCTTTTCTTTCTGGTCTCTCCATAGTGATATCCTGAACGGTTCAGCAGTGTGCGTTTACCGAATGGAAGATGTGGTTCGAGCTTTCAAGGGAAACTTCCTCCATAAGGAGGGACCTCAGTATAAGTGGGCAGAGTTCACCGGCAAGGTGCCCTACCCGCGACCAGGAACTGTGAGTTACTCTGGCAACTGTTTCAAAGTTCAATTACACCACATGTATTGAAAAATAAATTCCCAGTTTCTTCTAGACATTCTGATCCTTTACTTTCCCTCTCTTTCTCTCTCTCCCTCTCTCTCTCTCTCTCTCTCTCTCTCTCTCTCTCTCTCAGTGTCCCAGCAGCACGTATGGAAGTTACAGCTCGACCAGAGAATATCCTGACGACGTCATCTTCTTCAGCAGGACTCACCCGCTGCTGCAGGTTCAGCTGATATTTCAATTACATCAATCTAATTTAATTAGACTGTGGCCTACTTTACAGTGGGGTCAAGCATACTTTACCTCTATTTTTGTCCCAGTTCTTAAGTGAGATAAAGAAATTAAAGTAGCCGACAGTACTAGTGACAATAAAATAAATCACATTGTTCATAAACATGACACAACTGTCCCACTGTTTTAGGAAAATGTGCTGCCGCTGGGAGAGCGCCCCCTCCTGGTCAGAGTTGGTGTTCACTATAAATTCAGCAAACTGCTGGTGGACAGAGTGGAGGCTGTGGACAGCACCTACGATGTCCTGTTCATCGGCACAGGTAGAGTGTGTGCGCTGCACATTTTCACAACGTTTTAAAGGGCTTAGGATTGTGTGCTTTGCATTTTAACACCAATGGGTGTTTTGGGTGGGGGTTTTTCTCGCAATAAACGTTTCGTTTTTTTTAATTCTGTAGACTCAGGCCTCGTGCTGAAGGCCATTCATCTGCCCAGAGAACACGGGCAGAGTCAGGAGGTCACTCTGGAGCAGCTGCAGGTCTTTCAGGTACAGAAAACATTATGTAATCTACATACCAATGATTTTGCATGTTCCACCATATTTATTATATATTATTGACTACTGTGTACTGTGAGTTTCAATGGTCGGCCAACTGTTCAGACAATATGGAAATGAATGGAAACCAATAGCTTAAACAATCTGGAACACTACAGCATGCATTGCTGACATTGCAAATTTTCAGCAAAAATGTCAAGCATGCTATATTTAAAAAGATACATCTCGCAAAAACAACGCATGATCGAATCTCCTATTATACTGTATGTTGTGTTTTCCGAGCCATGAACCTAACACAAATATATATACGGTATACCATTCACTTTAAATGTAGCAAAGACTTTGATCCAAAATGCTCAAACACATTTTGCATAAATTGTACAGCTGCACATAGTTATCATGTCAGACTGTAAAAGACCACAGTTCACAATATTCACAGTTCATCTCAATATTAATTCCACTGGAGGCTCAAGTTCAAGTAAAAACTCTTGACAGATGTGGCTGAGATTTCTTTGTCTGAGCGAAGTTTGAGTTTGTTTTTCTGCTTTCCATTATATATGTATGTGCTTTGTAAAGCCCTATTAAAGTGATATGGATGATTACCAGACTATGAGATCAGTCCTCTAAATTATTTTACACGGTTTAGAATTATTGTGGTTTTCAGCCGCACCCAAAGAGTTTCAGACAAATTCCTTATTTTTTCCTTGGCAATTAATTAAATATGTTAGTTGACCTTTTGTTTTATCTAGCTGTCTGCCTGTGTCTCTATCTAGTGCAACAACTCCTTTTTTTTAGTTTGTCTCCATTTAAACTTGATTTCCTTTCTCTGTTTCTCGCAGCACAAATCACCTGTGACAGCCATGACACTCTCAAAGAAGAAGGTAACAAATGAGAGAGAGAAACAGAAACTCACTTTCAAACTTCCAAACTCTCCTACACACACACACACACACACACACACACACACTCACACGGACGTGCACAACATCACACGTATCACTCATCCCTCCACCTTGTATCTCCAAGGACAGCTTCATCACCAGTTGCTATGGTTACCCTACCTCAGTCGGTGCAGTAATGAAGGGAAGCCACACACACACACACACACACACACACACACACACACACACACACACACACACACACACACACACACACAAACACAGATATACACTTTGCATTATTAAAGTAGTCCAGGTTTCATGAAATAAAAATTTGAAGCTGGTATACACACATCGAGATTACAAAAAGCAAGCATCACTTTGTATCTCTCTCACACACACACACACACACACACACACACACACACACACACACACACACACACACACACACACACACACTCCCTGTAGTCACACAGTGAAATTGTTACAGTGTGAGTTGGATGTGTGAATCAGAGAGTGAAGACATATCTGGTTTAGTGGTTAACTGTCAATGCCTCTCACTGTTTTTCGGGAGCAAATAGAATGCCCTCTTTCTCTTTTGTCTCTCCTTCATTTATCACTCTTCCTCTTCCCCTAACATTCTTCACTCTGCCTCCTTCATCCCCCTGCTTTCTCTTGCATCTCTATTTCTATGTTTCATCCCCCTCCTCATTTCCTCCTCCTCCAGCAGTGGTTGTTTGTGGGCTCCAGGGAGGGTGTGTCCCAGCTGGCGCTATACCAGTGTGAGCTGTACGGTCAGGCCTGCGCTGAGTGCTGCCTGGCCAGAGACCCCTACTGCACCTGGGACGGACACGCCTGCAGCCCCTACATGCCCACCGTACGCAGGTAGGCATGATGAATTGGATCTGTTCATCCAAACAACACTAATCTGGCCGTGTTGGATATCTTTTACGAGTACATCTTTTTTCCCCTCTAAAGACTGAATAGCAAAGGAAAAACACATGGAATCGATCTTCACAAATCAGATCTAAACCACATTTGTTGATACTTTGAAATGTGGCTCAAATTAAATCTGAACTCAAATCAATCTGATTAGATTTTAAGCATTTTTTCCATTAGACCAACACGTGGTTCTTTTGCAAATTAGGACAAATACTAAATTTGCAAATGTTTATGGTGACGCCCTTCCCTTTCCTATAGTACCACCATCGTCACCATCAGCCAAAATGATCACTTTTCACACACAAAATCCAATAATGTGAAAGGCAGATTTGCCGAGCAAATGTATTCTCCCAAGTGGAGTTGACCGTATTATTCACATGTCTGTATTGTCAGTATATTGTTCGTCGAGTCAAACACTTCCACATCACAGGGTGTAATGAGCTTGGGCGAGTAGCAGGTTGCAATTCTTTGTGTCTTACTGTAATTCGATGTCTTCTTCCCCACAGAAGGAACGCTCGTCACTTAGGGGAGAATGAGGATCCACTTACTCAGTGTGTCAGACAAGGAGGTGAGGAGCTATTTATGTTTTAGTATGAGTTCATTCAGCAATACTTACAGATACAGTCACAGTGGTGTAACCTTTGGCAGGCAATTACTGTAACATTTGAGCTTTACAGTAATAATGCCTCAGCTACAGTAAGATACTAGTAACAGAATTTTAGTCAGATTTAATATATGGCCCAACATAACAAATACACAAACACATTGAAATACACAAACACACAGAATTCAAATGGAGCATAAAACAGATGTCTAAGCTGTCATGTCTTTCTTTCGATGTCATTCAGCCGGGCTGCAGGTGGAGGCGGAACAGAGGATGATGATGGTTGCCGAGGGCAACAGCACCTACCTGGAGTGTCTGCCCCGATCCAGACACGCTGCTGTTACCTGGTACAAACAGGCAGGAGAGAACAGTCCTGAACTCAACCAGGTACCCACACACACACACACACACACACACACACACACACACACACACACACACACACACACACACACACACACACACACACACATTTTACTCTAATACTGTTATTTAGTTTCTCATTTTTTGGGGATGAACTTGTCCAGTTTCCAATACCACCCATCTACTTTGATTAAGAATGCATGCACTTTCTTCAAATACAGCGTCTGCTAATAACTGCAAAGACAGAGCAGAGTACTTTGCAAGTGTATAACTTTGGTTTTATGATATTACCCAGACTGCCAAATACACAAAAAGCATTCATCTGCTCTCTCTCTCTCTTTCTCTCTCTCTCCAGGTGGTAACAGGTGACCGGCTAGTGGTGATCGAGCGGGGCGTCCTGATTCGTCAAGCTGAGCTGTCTCACGGCGGCGTCTACCACTGCCAGGTGGAGGAGCACGGCTACCACTGGACCGCCGTCACTGTCCGCCTCGCTGTCTGGAGCCCCTCAGCCAATCGCCTCCTTGCTTCCTGGTCCGCCTCCTCCTATCAGAGCGCCGGATCCCAGCCCTGGTACGAGGACGTGATGGCGCTGATTCACCCCGGAAACCTCGGCCAGCACTGTCGGGCCCTGGGATACCGCCCCCCACGCAACCAGCGTCGCCATGGTGATATCATGGCGGAGCCTAAGAAGGAGAAAGAGAGGGGGGAGAGGCACAAGCACGGGGGAGGAAGAGGAGGAGGGGGAGGAGGAGGAGGAGGAGGAGGAGGAGCAAGAGCAGCGGGGAGGAAGAGCAGGAGCAAGCCGCAGCAGAGGGCCCCGAGGAGCGCTTGAATGTGTCGCGGAACAGGAGGGCAAATTTTCAGTGACTTAAACACACGCACACATTTATGTTACCGTCCACATTAAGACACATACATGTACACGCACACACACTTAACTTATACACCGAGACACACACATACTGTATGTACAGAGACTATGACATGCGCATGCACTTATCTACAAACAAAAAAGGCATCCTTTCATTATAGTGACAAACTTTCAAACTAAGCTACACATAAACAAACTGAAGTATGTACAGGAGGATGTGAACAAAAACGACAAAAGACTTGTGAATAAAAAGGAACACCTCGGGCTGCGTAGTATGTTGAATGAAGGATGAACGGCACGTCCAGATCAGTTTAACTGACTCTGTGTCGTGGCAAGGACATGGGAAAGGATGCTTTGGATTCGTAGTTTCTACAGAGAGAGAGAGAGAGAGAGAGAGAGAGAGAAAAGTCCGAAAGTAGATATTCAGCTTTTGAAAAATCCTCCAACCCCTCTGAAATGAGTGCTGCCTTAAAGGACCATACTGGTGGCTTTGCATGTTTTTGCCCATTGATTCTAAAAACACATACACACTGCCCATTCTTCTCTAAAGCAGAACAGATGTGTTTAGATACATTTTCGTACCTTCCAGGCAGACACTGGTTTCCATTAAATCCAGTACTCTTTGAAAAACATCTTACAGAAACATCTAAAATGCTTCAGAGTTCAGAGTTATGTTATTGCAGTTGCAAGCCGCATTTTCCAAACTACTCTGTGTTGCTTTCAAATTTTAAGGACACCCCATCATTCCCTTTTATAGAATTGACGGTCCACTGCTCAGAAGATTTTGATTGACAAGCAATGTCAGTGGAAAGTCAAAGCATGAAGACAAACAAGCAAAGTTCACTGACTATCTTTGAACACATGAGCAGAGACTGTACTTAAAACAGCATAACAGCTAAACTAAAATGTAAAGTAGAAGGTAAAAGAGAATATTCTCTGTGTGTTCTTTAGAAAATAATCATCAGTGATAGTTAAAGGGTTTTGGGAAGGTAATGTTTACTGTAGGTTGTGAATAGCAGTAAATAGTACTGATGAGTATTGTACATCCTTTTCCCCTAATGGATATAAACCAACACTTCACCAACAGCGTGAGTTTTGCTGGTTTCTTAAGAAATGACTGACCGTGACCACAAAGATGAAAGGGAGAGAAAAGCAGAGCGACAGCTTTGATGAGGTTACAGATCTACTTTTCCCAGGATGCGGCAGATGTTTCCATTATGTTCTCCTCAAGGTTCAGAAATGTTAGCTGGTAATGTACACAGACAAATCTGGAACTGCCAAGCAACAGAGAGCTTAGTATAGGTGTGGGGGAAAGTGAACAGAAATGAAGCCACAGGCGATCTGGTGTGTAAGGTCAGAAAAAATCCTATTGTGAGTGTTGGTTTAGTTTGCCTGAAGTCCTACATAAATACAGTGTATAGATTTAGGTAATAATGTTTACGTATTGTTACGTAGGACAAAACAAACTTCTGCACATCAACTCTAATAAACAAATTTAGTTTTTGCTTCATAAGTTTCTGGGAAAATAAATGTTTAGCTGCTATTAGATGAGGTACAATCCAGTAACTACAAAACCAATTCTTCCTCCTGACATCAATATTGAGACTAAGCGTCATAACCATGGACATCATTACATTACGACATTTTGGCAAAACACAGATATTTGAATTGGTAATGTTTGTGGAGACTGACATGTTAGTGGCTCTGTATCTATTGAACAAACAATTTGTTTTTACTGTAACTTTGGTCATGTCTGTTAAATCAGCATACTGAACCATGTGGAATGTCAAGACGCTTTTAAAAAGATGTTTCCTGAGTGTTTGATAAGACATGGACAAGTATCGAAGTATGAACTGAACCAAGAGACTCTGTACAGATCATGCATGTTTTTCAACCTATGGTTCACCACCCTAAATGGGCCATTGGTGACATTGAGTAGGTTCCAACTCACCTAAAGAAGTGGAGTAATATATCGCTGGTCCCGCAGCTCCAACTGGTCATGAAATCTGGCTGTAAATTATGAAGCAGGCCCGATGTATAATAAAGAAGCCTTTATTCCACAAAGTTGGAACTTGAGAAAGTGCTAAACAGGACCGGTGTCGAGTGGACTCTGGCGTGTGGGATTTTAGCAACTTCAGCGACTTTGCAAGGCAGTAAATTGTGAATTGTTCTTAATGTTAAATCAACACAACTTGTTCCACCTCTATTTGACTTTCTTCTCAGTGGTATTTATTTGTTTAGTCTGGAGTAAAACTGCTTGTTTTAGAGGTTGGGAGGATAGATTTCCAACCTACTCAACCTTGATGTCTCAAAAACTGGATGCTTATTTAACGTTTGTGTTGATCTGTCTTTGTATGTATGTACTGTATGTTTGTGTGCCCTTACATTGAAGTCTGCACAGTACTTTTCCTTTTTTTTTGTTTTTCAAGATTTCCAATTGTTAACATCTGCTTCTGTTGATGCATCTTCCCACTCCCACCTGTTGAAGTTAGGATCAGTCGTGCCAGCCATCATGGTTATTTTTTTTTGAGAATCTGGCTCATTCCACAATTGTTTCGGCTCAAAGGAGCGTTACCTGAAATTTGATGGCTTGTCTTTCTGTTTCTCTGACAGTTTAAGTTGTTTCCCAGAACAACGGATACAAAACAAATGCTGAAACAGAACAGTGCTGTAGTTTACAGAGAGAATGGACAGGGGAAAGCCAGATAGATACACTAAATTAAAACATAGGTTTATTTGATATGGTTTACTAGACGATGCATATACATGCATGGATTAGTCCAATAATAACAGCCTCTCATATTTTCATATATGTAACTTCATCCCACAATGATGTTGCTGAGCATGCAATTCCGGCAATAGTAGAGTAAATATATCCTGCTGGGTCTTGTAGGATCCCAATCTCTTTGCATTGCTGGTTGTATGTATTTCTGCATTTTTGGATGTGTGTGCTTTTACAGTATGCATCTGTGCTGTGTGTGTGTGTGTGTGTGTGTGTGTGTGTGTGTGTGTGTGTGTGTGTGTGTGTGTGTGTGTGTGTGTGTGTGTGTGTGTGTGTGTGTGTTTGATATGAGTGGGATCACAGTGAGAGGAGCTCAGTCTAAGGTTCAGAGGCCAAGCCAGTAAATCTATCAAACGATTAACACAGCAATGGATGGTAGACCCTTTTGATGCTGTTAGAAAAATAAACCAGGCCGACACAGTGCAGAGGGAGCCCGCAGAAAATGAACATGGGCTTGGCTACATGGCTTTGGCCACATGAAAGAGCTAACCAGCACTGAGCTTCTGAATGTGTGTGTTTGAGTAGAGAGAGAGAGAGAGAGAGTTTATATGGGAGTGTGTTGAATGTTGAAAATGTACACATGTTCGGGACAGCCACTCCTCAAAAATGTAAAAGGGTGTGAGGGTGAATGTGACGTTGGCAGTATGATCCAAAGGAAATCAGGATTTGGTGTCTTCTCGAACCGAGTTAGTTTGTGAGCATTCACAAACAATATTGTCTGAGTCGTAGCCACTGACATACTGTCTGGGCTGTTGAATGCTAACACCATGATCATTGTTACATTTTTGTTGCCACATCTTGTTTCTCAAAATTTCAAGTACACAATTAATACACAATTGAGAACAGAGGATTAACGTCCTCCTCAAAACTCCCTCCCTGCTAGCTTCTGCTGCACACTAGCATCTTTAACTCAATGAGTTTCTTCATATCAGCCTTTCTGAAAAACACAATACTGGTGTTTTCTGTTCAAGATAAAAGGCTAGTGTATTTAAACATGAACACTGTGTTACTTTAACCAAGATAATGGCAGTTACTTTGTTACCACTCAAAACAACATATCCTATCAAGTAGCCATTAGCACATTGACAAAGCCTGAGAAAAGCAGTGTAGTAATAATACAATAATACACTAGCTAATGTACCATCCAGTTCAGCTGTAAATACAAATCTAGCCTCAAGGAATAGTTTAACCTTTTGGGAAATATAGTTTAAAAGAAGTAGATTGATGCCATTCTCATGTCAGCGAAGCTAGCACCAGCTGTTGGTTAGCTGAGCTTAGCACAAAGACTGATAACTGGAAATGCAGCTAGCTTGTTGTAACTTTTGAGAAAGACAGATAAAAGAAACCTTCTAGCTATTACATTACAGTGCTAACTGCAGAGGCTAGCAAGGAAAGACAGAGGGATTACTGTTCTCTATATGCGGCCATATGACTGACCAGCTTTCAGGCACCATCCTGTTGGCAAATGAAAAAAGCAGGCTGTGCAAAAATGTTGACACATTCTGCGAGCCAGAATGATCCCCCTCAGGCAAACATAGCCAAATGTGACGCTTGTTTTCGGGCGTAAAAGCAAATTTTGCTTGCGAGAAGATGACAACTTTGATTTCATTTTGAGTATGCTGCTTGAGTAATAGTTGCTAATTTGTCTGGGCTCTCACACAAATATGCATCAAATTCAACAACCTAAAAAATATGAAAATAATAAAGCTTGTAGGGTCTTCGGCTTGTGGATGTTGTGTGTGTATATGAGTGTGCAATGTGTGTATATGTGTGTCCAACACCACACGATTAGGAGGCAGAACTCCTACAAGACATTTTCAATGACGGAGCATTGCGACCATTGTGTTTCCCTCAAAGACATTGGTGCAGAGCTGCTCCTCGTTCATTACAACGGCCTCTTGTGTTTTACTCTTTATTACTGTAATTACATCTCAGTGTCAATATTCGTCCCCTGTGATTATCCTGAACGACTTCTTTGCAGACAGAATGAAATAGTCTTCAACTGATTTCCTCTCATGTGCCGGGACTTTGTTTTTCTCTTTTTGTAGATATGTATAAAGGTCTGCTTTCAATTGAGTATGTTTGTGTTTTGTGGTTTACTGTACCAATAAGAAATATATACAGATACTGAACAACACATAAACACGTATATACAGTAGATATAACATACAGGTGAAGATATACGGCCTATTTTAAGGTAACGGAAACACACTGGTTCTTATTTTCAGGTGTTTGTATACAAAAGAAAACACACTTATTAATGTGATGTTTCATTTCTGCCAATAGTTCTCCCTAAATGCTACAGACTGTTCCTTTAAATCTCGGTTGGATTATTTATGTATTGTCATCAAGGTTGAAAACCCATCAACAAACACCACTTTTTTGCGAACAAGCCTGAAAATGACCCTATGATCCTATCCCCTGAAGTGCTACTCTTTGGACTTTACTATCAGAATTAGTCTAAAAACTACTCAGCCAATATTCACAAATATTTCAATTACCTTTTTCATACATTTTCCTGTTCTGTTCTGTTGAGTCATGAGGCTTTATGCTTTTAAACAATGTAAAGTTTGTCAAGGTTGAACATTCAACTAATTTAATCCCATATAATGTAAACCCTCTCATCCTGTATTCAGGCCCCAAGGCTGCTCTGTTTATAAAAAGGCAACATCAGCAAAGTATACCAGCTCACATATTAAACGTTTATTTTTTAAGCCGCATATGCACAAACAGGTTTGGAAACAAATCCTTGCACAGTTATTTTACAGGGATTCATTCCATTTCAGCGGCGTTATTCCTCAGGCACACGGTCCGTCACTTTGTTCACTCCAAAACGGTAACATACCATACAACACCAAACACCATCCATGCCTGCCAAAGTAACCACATATAGCACTTTCACATTTAATGTTCAACAACTGGTATGTCCTGCTGAGCAATCTTCTGGGAGACAGATGCATTCCAATCGAGCTGGATAACAAACCTTCCCTTCAGTTGTTGAGCTGTTTCCAAACTCTTGTGGCGGTATCGAGGGGGTCAGCAGTACATCATTGTTTTCTGCTGTTTGTTTATAATGCCATCCATGCACGCTATACTTTTGAAACTTGACTGGCTCCGGTCAACTCTGTGCAACTGCGGCTTTCCATTTAATTTACTGCGGGGCTTCACTTTGTAAGCTTTTGAGTCATGGACAGGAATCTCCTTGAGGAAATTATTGGACTGAGCTCCAGTTTGAGAAACAGGATATCACAGCAAAACAGAAAACCATGCATTAAAGAGAAATTAGTGTATTGCAGTGCTGTATTTTGTTAGGAATGAGACATTCTTTCCTCACTGCATCTTACAAGCCTCTACCGTCTGACAAAGTATAGAAGTGATACCATAATTATCGTATCTTGTACAGACTTTCATCTGTATAGCCAAAGGATAACAGCTAGCCTTGCAAACATCCCATTTCAATAAATACACTTTTTAACTAATTGGTGTCAATTTACCCTTTGAGGCCATGATGAATAGGCTAGGAGAGGATTTTTAGAAAATGCTCTTTTTGTTTTGGTATGTGACAATGGAAACTGGTTAGTTGCCATTCATCTTTTCACATGTTTATCACAGACACTTTAACAGGAACATTTAGATGTTTGTGTTTGTACTGAGAGGTCATTTTGGTTTCTCTTCACTGACCCGGCCGCATACATGATCAGTACTGTGATAGTTTGTTTTCCTTCAGAGCTGCTACATTTTTCTTGACTCTAGGAACGGCAGTGTCGGTGGGACAGTTCGCCACCTTGGTCTAGAGTCTGAAATATCTGAACAAATGCTGGATCGATTGCCATGACATTTGGTACAGACATTCATAGTCTCCAGAGGATGAATTATGATGGCATTGGCGATACCTTGACCTTTACCTTTTCCTCCAGCTCCTTCATCAGGTCAACATTTTTCTTTGTCCATTACTTTAGTTTTCAATCAAATACCTTAAAGATCATGGCATTCCCATCAGCCTGTTACCGAATGTTAGCATGCTAGCACGTTAAACTAAGATGAGTAAGTGCTGCTTACTTAGTTAACATGTTAGCATGTTCACAATAGCCTCACAAAGCTGCTAGCGTGGTTGTATCACTTGACACAAGCAGAGCTCATCGTTTTTACAACAGAGGACTATGGTCAAACTGGGCAGAAATTGTTCCCAATCAGAATAAATCCTATCTACGTTATTATTAATCCTGCTGGGCCAGTCACACACGTGGTAAAAGTCTGAGGTAGGGGTGTTGCGATATACTGGTATTGACAATAACTGATTATTAAAAGTAAAATATTGAAAAATACCATTTTCTGTCGCGTGTGCGGCCTCTCTTCCTCTACCGCCATCATGGGTCTCATGCACACTCCCGGAAAGGGCTTGTCCCAGTCAGCTCTGCCTTACAGGTGCAGTGTTCCCACTTGGCTGAAGCTCACATCTGATGATGTCAAAGAGCAGATCTTCAAGCCGGCCAAAAAAGGCCTGACCCCCTCTCAGATCGGTGTGATTCTGAGGGACTCCCATGGTGTGGCCCAAGTACGTTTCGTCACTGGCAACAAGATCCTGAGGATCCTTAAGTCCAAGGGTCTGGCCCCGGACCTGCCCGAGGATCTCTACCACCTCATCAAGAAGGCTGTGGCAGTCAGGAAGCATCTGGAGAGAAAAAGAAAGGACAAGGATGCCAAGTTCCGCCTGATTCTCAGTGAGAGCAGGATCCACAGGCTGGCCCGCTATGACAAGACCAAGAGAGTACTGGCCCCCAACTGGAAGTATGAGTCCTCTACAGCTTCTGCTCTGGTGGCATAATCGCTACACTTTTTTTGATTAATAAAAAGATTTAAATTGAAAAAAAAAAAGTATTGATACCATGTTAATAATACACATGATAATATCCCTCACTACACTGCTATATTGAATGTAATGCATTGGCCAAAAAATAAACTAAATGCACAATAAACGAAAGATGAATTTGACTGACAGCATTATTATATTTTTTCAAATTTTCTATAGATATCACAATAATATCATCATTGTGAATTATTTTGGCCATGATGATCACGTAGTGATTACAGCCCTACTCTGACGACAGCCGCGGGGCATTAGGGCATACATGTAGCTGGGAACAATTACAAAGCAAAGCTTGTTCAACATTTCGACACCAATCTTGCACCTCATGAAAATGGTGAAGCAGTCATTCAAACCACAAATTGCTATAGCAAAAAAAACCAAGAGAGGTCTGGCAGTGTCAGTGATGATTTGACGGCAATCCACACCCACAGTTGCCTCCAGATGTGTATTCCTGTGACAAAATGATAGATTCACAACAACTAGATGTTACAGGCGCGGTGACTCAGAATTGATTTATATTTATTGGCTTTTTCCGTTCCCTCCAAGGGACTGAATAATAACCTACTGCATGGTTGGAATATGCACCAAACAACACTTCATCATAGGAAATAAGCAGTCAGGAGGAGACGCTTTTGGCATTTGTCACACAGAGTGACTCATTTACCCATATGACTTGTTTCCTCATTGCTCAGACGACCAGAAAGTCTCTTTTTCACCATTTTGCTCATAAAAGTGCTCTTTTGGTGTAATGAGAGTTGTGTGCACTTCACCACAGTATCCCTTTCAGTGTAGTTATCATGCTGGATGAAAGTGTCAGCTCATGCTTAAGATTTAATTTTACAGCTAACTGCCTCTGACGTTTTTCTGTGAATCTCAAACTAATTCCAGTGAACATTTAAGGACTTGGGTCCAGGAAATGGGCTGAATTTTTCCACAGACGTCTCTATTTGATGATGTCCTTTCCTCTGACTTGTAATCAATCTTCTGATTGAGCGTTCTTGATACATTTTCTCTTACACCAGCCCCGTCAACCTTTCAAAAAGTCATTGAAATTTCTTTTGAAAACCCACAATTTACCCCATGACACAATAATAATAAAATGTAATTATCTTAAAATATAAATGCTGAAGATTTTCGTGATTTTGGAAACCCCTGTGGTACACTGTCCTAGTGCTTACACCACGTAAATGTTCATGACACAGATCCCTGAGTGAAATTTTACCACCGATACTTTGTGTGACGAAAGCAAGTCACGCTGAAATGTTAACCTGTTGCATTTAAAACAAAAAAGATTGCTTTGGAGTTCAGAGTGGGGTCGCTTCTTTTTGCGTTATAACCCTTTGTCTGCAGTTTGAGGGAAACGTTCTGGTGTCACCAGTTAATGAGTAGCATGTGAATGCAGCACTAGTCCTGGTCTCGGTGAGGTTAATCTGTCTCATTTGGGGGGGGGGGGGGGGGGGGGGGGCAGGTTAATCTCAGGTTCATCTCCCCTGAATGGGGATACATTTAATATTTTCAATTTTCAGGAATATGATTTATGGGCCCTCACTGTCATTTAGGTTGCAAATGTGCAACATGCAGGGTCCAGCTTTCATTATGGAAAAAACACTCTGTTTGAAGACACGTGCTTTCAATTTGCTTTGTATGCCTCATTTTCCTAAATGTTGCCTTTCTTGTGGCAGTTACTTGTCAGTGATCTCTCATGAAGGTCATGGTGGTTATTGGGTGTTCTATTGGGGAGCTCTGGAAGCCATTGGCTTATTTCAGAGGTCTTAGGTAAATGTCTCAAGCTTTGAGGTTTGGCACAAAAGGAGAGGGAACAAATGGGATAAAACAGCCAAATCACCACCGAGACAGAGGGAACAGCTGGCCTGGATGGATGGGGCTGATTAGAAATGTTACAGGATCTTTAGATGTGGTGACAGTGTAGTCTCGAATCGTCTCTCCTCCTGTGTACCAGTGTTTGTCATTTCTGGCCACACTCAAGGGTTTAAATAGCCACAGATGCTGGCCCGACTTCCATTGTGGAGGGAAACAGGCGAAACCGAGGTCTTCTCATTATTTAAACCACCTCTCCAGTTTGTTCACCATCAATTTCAATAATTACAAACACATTTCTTAAATTCATTAATGGTTTATGAGGCAAAACAAGAAGCAGTTTTTCAGCTAACTCGAACAGACATTTGCCCTGATTGTCCTTTTGCAAACAGGAAACTTATTTTAATGAGGACTGGAAGTAATAAGACACTTGTAAGATGATACTGTGAGCATGATGTCACAAGAAGGGATAACAAGAACACCATTATGATTCCTAAAATAAAAAATTCTGAGAAATTGTTTGCTGCTAACAGAAATAATGTACGAGTCGTTCTATGCAGCTTTTGCTTTAAATTTAAATTCTGTTATCAGTGCATTTTTATTTTGAATGGTCATCATACATCCTAAAAATCATGTACCCGATCACTAAGCATTGGAGTTGAGCACAAGACTGCTATGTGTAGTGATATACCATATCATTAGTGAAACAATTAGTTGTCTGAGAAAGTGCTATACAGTATGCAATCAACACGTTGCTCTCTTGGTTTTACTACAAATTTACTACAAATGCAAAATGACTGTTGGTGGCCAGTAACTGCATATCACATAAGCACAAAGCAGGACACGCTGATTCTTGGGTATTATGACATGCTTTAAAAGCTTTACAAAAGATACAGCTTCTACTCAAATTGTGCTATATATCCTAAAGAGACACAGACTATCTCATCACGATCGACAAGCATTCATATTTCATTTTTTGTTTGAGAAAATGAATGTGTTGATTGTTTACTGCCCTCACCGGGAGGTCAGAGGTCAGACCATCAGGACGCTCTGCTTCGATACATTTTTTATTTTGAAATCACCAATATACTACTTCTGATCTTGAGGAAGGAATTTCCTGAGGGTTTGTGGTGTTTGTCTCCATCTGTAGGAGAACGGAAATACGTGCAGGATGAAGCGTGATGGTATGGATAGAGATAAACTCACAGCTACAACATACGGGAGTTAAATGTTGCTCAGCTTCACTGCTCCGGGAAAATTTTGGTCTTTTTTTACATACGAATTAACAACAATTTATTTATTTGACTTATTTCAATAAATATTTTAATCCGTGACATATACTGCTGTGTCAATCGAACAGCGCTGTCATCATTAACATCCAAAGAAGAAGATTGTATCTCTATTAGATTATCATTATTTTGATTGAAACGCTTTTATTTTTGCAAGGCGGAACTCTTCTGTTGAGATTCGTGGGGAAGGATTTTCTTATCGGACTCGGTTGTTACTTACATTTTTTGAACAGGAACTACACTGGTGAGTGTTTTCTTCATTAAATTAAGCTATGCAGTACTATTGTCTAGCTTTATCAATAGATAAGTAAATAAAATGTACATTCAATGACCATTTGTCGTGTAACAGTGCGAGACAATAAAAGACGAGCTGTGAAAGCATTGTGATTTAAAGGCCTGGACAGCTAACGTTAGCCGTGCTGCGCTAACGTCATTCAACAACATTACGTTAACAGCGAGCTAGCTGTGAGGCTAATGACTCGAGGACATCAACTTCCTCAACGTTGTCAGGCAGTTATTTGTGTCTTCATCATTTCTTTGTTCCTGTCTGTCTGTTATTCAACGTAGTAATTGTCCATTGACGTCTGATCAACCTCCACAGGCGTTGTTTGCTTAAAGTCACGAGAATGCTATGCAAGCTAGCACTAACACTAAGTTAGTTAAGTGTACTAGCTAATGCTAAGCAACCTAATATTACGTCATTTCACATTGAACCACATAGTGGGCCCAAATAACAGCTGCTGTTATGAATAAATACTCTTGGCCACGATTTAAATAATAGGATACAAAGGTGTATGATGATTACCGTCTTCACATAAACACAGCAAAGGCTGGGGTTAAGATATCTAGATAGCTTCCAGATATCTCTGGATGTCTGGCAGGATAAACCAGTGGCATGTCAAATCTTGCACTGCGGCATTTAAATGTTCAATCTGTTTAGCTCCCAGTCCTCACCTCAGTCCCTCCTCTGAATGTGTATTTATTATATTTAACACTTCCATTGCTACATGCAGGAGACCAAGAGACTTTGAATATAATTATGCGTCTGTAAGCAGAGGGGCTGGGAAGGCTTTATGATTAAACTGAGAGGTAATTAATGTCAACCATCATGTGGTAGCACTCCCTTTTTACATCTCTGATTGCATTTTCAGACCATAGTTTGCTATGTTGAAAATCAGAATCAGAAAATCAAAATGTGTCCGTACCATTTGAAGAATGAAAACTGTTCTGATCGGACTATATTTTATTTTGGTAAAGTCCTTATGTTAACACCTAAGCATCCTATTCCCCAATCAAAGGTATAAAAAAAAAAACATTGTATCGGTATTAAAATATGATATCGACACTGGTTAGTAATAATAATACCTATCCACAGCAAGTCATAATACATGATAGAACCCTGTAATTGAATCATAAATTAAATATGAATTTTAAAAAGTCTCTAACATCCTTTCTTTCTTCTTCAGCAGGTGGAGGGATGAGTCTCTCCCCTGTGATTGGCACAGAAGTGCCAGAAACAGCTAACGGGGTTGTGCCACCCGTCTCTTCAGTGAACCGCCCTTACGCTCCGGTCTCTGTGAAATGTGGGGGGAGCAGAGTGCCCTGTCCTGGGGCGGCATCGGAGGATAGAGCCCTTGGACACAGAGAGAACCACGTAGATGGGGAAAACAGAATTTACGATGGCGACGGCCACTTGGACACAGAGGCGTACAATAACGGGAGAACATCTACTAGTTTATCGCTGCGCACCTCTCGTGTGACAGGTGCCTCACTCCCCGCTGCCTCCTGCACGGGAGACTCTGAAGAGTGGGAATCGGGCTCCAAAGACACAGACATTCACGAGGCCTCTAACAATGTTGAGCCTGCTGATGCAGCTCTGTTGTGGGACCCAGCGCAGCAAGCACACTCCAAAGAGTCATCTCGGCGAGGAGGCCCTGCCGCTACAGGCAGACAGCAGACGGAGACAGAGACTTTAGACGGAGACACTGACAGTCGAGACGAGGAGGAAGATGGAGAGAAGGAGAAACAGGATGAGGAGGACGATGAGAAAAATGAAAAAAAGTGGATTAATCAGCGTGCAGGAGGGAGAACAGAGGTGGCGGTGAGTGGGCTGTAGGATTATATTCATCTTTATTTGATTATGTGTGATTATGCTTTTAAATAGACTCAACGCTGAGACTTCAGTGTGCTTCAAATGAACTACAACCAAACTTTTTCCAAATGGCCAAATTTGAGTGTGAGACGAGAAGTTAATCAATTAGGAGAGCGAGCCAATGAACAGGAAGACAAGTGTGTAGCTCTTGGGCTGGTTTCATAATGATTTTTGCCAGCGTGATTTTGATAAGCAGTAATTTAACTTCTCTTATTCACTTCCTCTTTTCTCCATTCTCTGTTCACTGCCTCACCCTTCTTTTTTTTTTAGTCTTCACGACACTACTCCTCCTCAGCCCCCGGTCCCAGCACCTCATCCTCTTCCTCTCCTCCACCTCCTCTTCTTCCCTCAGACGATATCCCCTGCCCTCCCCACGTCATGGCCCAGGTCTGGGTACGCAACGTCCGGGGGATGCAGGACAGCAAGAGCCTGGATGAAATCAGCCAAGCTTGTGGAGGTAGATATCCGTCCAACAGGTTTGATTTCATGTTCACTGCAGTTTGGCTCGTTCCCGATCTCTTCACTTGTATGTACGCATAAAGCTTGTTTGTCACTTGTATGTACGCAATAAACGAGCAGAGATATAGTGGAAATTGTGACGACATTAAGTAGGGCTTCCGTCTCTTGATGAGTCAGTAATTACTGGGAATACTTTATAACTTTATTCAGCTGATTTTGGTGGATTCTCCACAGGTGGTTCGGGGGCCCGGCTAGGGGGCAGAGGTGGCCAGTCAGAGGGCCGGAGGGCCACAATCTCCTCAGCTCTGGAGCTAGATGGGACAGTCAGCCAGGAGGGTGACCTGACTCACTTCATCACCAAGAACCTGGAGCAGAAAATCAAAATGAGCTCCAAGCCCAGTCTGGACTGCAGTGACTGTGAGTATGGAGCCGAAGCAACCGTCACAAGATTCTTATCAAACTGATAAAGGGAATTCTCCTCATTATTGTAATTCATAACCCAGTTCCACTTCAAGGAGCAGTATAAAACATTCAGAGCATTAATAGAGCAGCAAACCACTATAATCTATGTAACGATATAGTAGAGTAATGTCCGCCTGAGCAGACAATCTGAGCTGTTGACATGGCCAGGCCGCGTGCTTTTAGTGTACGTTCATGCATGTGTGTGCGCACCACTGGCTAGCTCACTGCTCTCATACGGCGGTTACAGCTGATTTGTAAGCATCAGAGAAAGTGTGACTATATTTCATATACAGTATGTCTGTGTTTATCTATCTATCTATCAGAAGAAACGTGTGCATACAGTGTATGTTCACATGTAGAGGCAACCCAGTGGCCCGACATTTTTTTTTGCATTGTATGCTTCTGGGAGATACATTGAATTTTGACGTTTCTGAACCAAAAACATGTTTCATAAATACGTTTCGTCATCGGTCTTGTATGAGATAGACCTTTCTCGAAAGTCCTGTGTTTATTTGACCCATCCACCACCCCCCCTCCCCCACTACCTTGTCACACTTGTTTTCATATCTAGCTTTCAATCGTCACTTGCTCCGCCCGAATTCAGCGTACTTCTTGGTTCGAGTCCAATGCCAACAGTTTTTCCTGCCGACTGGGCTGATAGAGGAAGTGCGTAGTGCAGGTTACTTTCATAACTGCGACGTGTGTGAGGGTCAGGAGGCCCTAACAGAGGATGTGTTTGTGTTTTCCTCTGCACAGAGAGGTGTCAGAAATTGCATTTCAGCAGGTTAATAACATTTTTACGAGCAGCGGTGCTGGTGCTGGATGTCTGACTTGAAGTCAGATTCACGGCCAGCTTTTCCCCCGCACAGGCTAACAGGCGCAGTCAGCCCCCGCTCATCATTTATGCATCACTCTGGTCATGTCTAAACCATAATAAGTAATGGAGAATCGATGCACTGTCTTAAGCAAATGAATTGCTGTATCTGATGTCTTATGATGGCGGTTTACATGAAGCTGTGTTATGTTACCTTGTTCTGGGCAAATTGTACTTATTTAGTGATTTGAGACTGATATGTCTCATTTTGTAGCAATCCATCCTATTTCTGTTTTTTTTTTTTCATTTAACAGCTGATATTCTTGATCATACAGTGCAGGGTTTCCTATTAATTACCTGGACTGGCAGGCTTTATTTTGCTCCAACCGTGGCTCATGGTAGCATGCGGAAGCTCCTAAAACATGACTACGTATAACGTGTGTAATTGTGGTACAACTACAAGTCAAGTTTAGCATTTATGCGTCAGTTAATTATTTGATGTGCTGGCTGATGAAATTCAAGAAAAATGACTGTGAAAGTGTTAAGACTGAGATGTGTCTATTCTACAAAGCGTTCCGCTGTCAACTCGGGACAGCTTTGTTTGAAGAATAGTGAAGAAAAGTGTTGACATTGCAGAAACTGCACAGGTGCAATACTCCCGTCTTTATCAGTCAATATCTTAAGGTTTCTTGTTCAGAGAGAGAAGTCGGCTTGTTGGTTAGACTGGTTGAAAAATGTAATTATGACCGTTGTGAAATGGGGTTTCGTGGTGAGAGTGTGAACTTAATGCAACCAATAATTTCAACACTAGTAAATAGTGAATATAGGACACACATGGCATGTAAACACCTTTTTGCTATCTGCAAAAGCATCACAATGTTGCAACGTGTTCAATAGCTATCAGACGGGTCGTCACGCCATGTTTGTACATTGTGACGGTCATTTTTCAATGCAGCTGGTTGTCCTGTGTACAATTGGTGAGAGAGACATTCTCTCAGGTTTGAATCCCAGCCAGCTTTATCATTTTTCGATTTCTCTCGAGTACAATGTGACGGACACTCGCTCTGTCCTTTTCCTTACTTGTAAATCAGCCTCGCCGCGTGTTTTAACGAGCAGCAGAGACTCAACCCCACAGAGATTGAAACGGATAGTTTTCCAAATGGTCACTCAGAAATGAAATCATCTCTATAACATCGGCAGGTTGACAAAGTCAAGCCTGTCCATTAGCGGCCGTCTGTCTTGTCAAATCTTCCAGGAAAAAGAGGCGTGAACCGCTGCCCTTCACCCGGAGGGAAAAACCCATCTGTATTCGAGTGTCTGCTGAACTGGCCACTCAATTTAAACACGGGAACACAGTCGATACGCCCTCGGTGGCAGCTCATTCCCTCTACCTGCTGATTCAATTAGGATAGATGACTCAGACTTCGTTTAGACTGGAGGGATTTATAACTGAGGTCCTGCTGCAGCCTGACAGGAATCAATTTCAGAGATGGAAACCTGCTCATTTGTTTTACTTCACGATTCAGAGCGTACGTGTTCTTTTAATTATGTGCCGCGATGTGTCTGAATCTGTGCTGGCAGTCTTTTTGTAAGAGCGACTGTTCCGTCAAATGACAATAATTCTTCAGTTGCTCTTGCGTGTAATTTGTGTGATGTTTTGTCTTATTTTTCGCTTGGGAAACGATTTCCTTCAGGTCGTCGTTATTAGCTTGTGCGTTATTAGTTTGCATCACTCGCTGCCTTTCTCTGACTGCGTGTTTGTCCTGAAAGAAAAGTAATATAAAAAATGTTTACAATCAATGAATCATTTATTAAGCAAAAATGTTAACATTAGCTGGCTCCAGCTTCTCAAATGGGAGGATCTTTTTTATTCGATTATACTATTTATCGAAAAATCAAATGAACACAAGCATTAGTTACAGCCCTACTTGTGTATATTATTCATCACATTTCATAATTCTTTCTTACCAGCGGACTGCTCGGGTCCCATCTACCGCAGCCGGGGTTTGTCACGTAGACCAGCAGACATCCCGCCCATTGATCCAGCCGTCCTATTGGACCTTCAGAGACACACCCAGGAAGTGGCGCACAGTGTGGAGATGATGATGCGGAGCCTCAACGGAACAATCCAGAATGTGAGTCTGACACTCTGTCCGTTCATGGTGCATAGTGTGTTTAGCTCCGTCATTCTGTTTCATGCTCTGGTATCGCCTCTCACACTCACATACTGTATGTTTCTCATATCTGTTTTTGTCATTGATTGGTCTCTCTTTTCCATGATTCTTCCAGATGACAGCTCTGAGTGTGGGCTACATCCAGACCTACAGAGACTCAGTTGACAGCTTGGGAGAGTCTGTGGATATGAGTATAAAGGTGACAGTGTGTGTGTGTGTGTGTGTGTGTGTGTGTGTGTGTGTGTGTGTGTGTGTGTGTGTGTGTCTGTATCTTTGTGTGTGTGTGTGTGTGTGTGTGTGTGTGTGTGTGTGTGTGTGTGTGTGTGTGTGTGTTACTTTGACAGAAACATGTTCTCTGGGAGTTGTTGTAATTCTGGGAAATGTAGGAAATTATAAGTTAAGGGTCCACCAGAATGTGAATTGCAAATGTTCACTACAAAAGGAGTTATAGATTGATGATAGCTGAGTTTTTTTCTTTCACCAAATTTGAATTGTGCTGTCTTTTCTACACCCTCTTGGACACGTACAGTATATTACCTTCATTTGTTGGATAACCTGTCAAAATAATCAATGTCATTTAAGAGGAGCAATGTAGTTTGTTGTCTTGAAACCTGACTGTTAAACTTTGTAGGAAAAAAAAGCATTTTTCAGTGACAAAAGCAAATCAGCTTTGTTATAAAAAGAAGCGACAGTGTGCAGCGCTATCATAGTTTTTATTCTTTTCACGTTCCCCTCATTTTCTCCACTTCTGATTCGGCTGAGGTTTGTATTAAAGCATCAGCTTTTTCATTGGCTGTCTTGTGTTTTTTGCTCCCACAGGGCATGTACACACTGATGGCTCGCTGCGAGGAGTTGGATCGTTCCATGCAGCCCATACACACCCTGGCGGCCCAGATCCGTGACATCAAACGCACCCTCGACGCTCTGGAGGCGATCTGCAAGTAGGCCCCCCCCCCACCTGTCCGATATGAATACACGCCTCCCAGCTGCAAAGATCCGACATCAAGCACATCCTGAACGAGGCTGTCTGCAAGTAAACCCACCTTTCTGCAGGTAGCGCACACACACTGCAGCCAAGATTAAGTGCACCTCTGGATTCCAGGAACCATTGCTACTAGGCATGCTGGAGGATTGGCTGTCATAGTCCCGCCGCTTGTTCATAATTTGAAGATGATGTTTGTTTTGTGAGATTCCAAATGAATTTGCGATTGATTTGCTCTCGGGGTCGAGCTTTCTCTTATCTTCTTTTTTGTTTTTTTAAAGCCTCTAATGAAGTTGTCGTGAAACGAAATCTCAGAAATGAACCCGTTTTGGAGACACTCGGTCAAGTGCCCTGAACACACACACACACACACACACACACATGTGCGCACACACACACACACACACACACATGTGCGCACACACACACATACAAACAGATCCTTGAAGATGTGTTTACAGCGTGAGGAGGAATATTGTGTCACTATCCGTCCAGCCCGCTTTGTTCAGATTGCACTAACCTTTCCTCTCCACATGGGGGCGATGTTTCTCTCTCTGTGTGTCTCTTCGCTGATGGAGAGGCCAGTATGAACTGCTCAGAAGACAGTGACTTTTGCACAGGAACAGAATACTTTTTAATCTTATGCAACAAAGATCCGATTCTTTTCACTGCAGGCTTAATGAGGGGAGGGGAGCATCATTTCTCATGTCTCTCTGTCTGTCTGTCTGTCTGTCTGTCTGTCTTATTTTAATGTTTATTTATTAAGTGTTCTCAGCATGCTTGCTTATTCGACTACACTGCTACTCGGTGTCACTGGGAACTAACCAGTACAGCCAGAGTTTTGTCCCACTGAACGGTCCCTCTGGAGCATTTGGAGTTTGAGCTCAAGTGCTGCTTGAGGGTAGTTGCCCAAGGTAATGAAAGTGTTTCACTTTTTCTACTCAGATTATGTCATGTTGTTTATCAATTAAAAACTTGCAAACTTTATAAATCACAGGTCTGCTTCTGTAATTTAAAGCCACCCCCTGCCAGGTGTCCTACAACCTCACTTTCCTCCTCCTTTAGTGCAATCCAAGATGTTTTCGTGCATATCACAACATTCCCGATGGCATTGCATATTTTAAAGGCTTTGTACTTATTTGACTTTTAAATGTCATCAAACAGAAGAAACATTTGATACATATTGCCAACCTGAAGACTTTCATGAAATCTGAACCTATTGAAAATGTCATTTAAATTCCAGACATGCAAGTAGCCAACAAACTGCTGAGTGTCATTGGTTCTGTAAATTAAATTCAAACCAGTTATGGTTTGCTTCTGCCCGTACTGACCAATCACGAAGAAGAAGAAGCAGCTACGTTTCTGCGCAGCACGTCCTCGCTTTTGTTTTCTTCAACATTGAAAGGATTGGACAACTTGTTTCAACAAAGAGTCAACGTCACTGGAGTCGGGATTCAGTCTTCGCATGTGAACTAACGTGGACTTGTGTCACATTTAATAGAAGTGAGTATGTATTAATTTACTCAAAGATGAAAGCTACTGAACGAGTGCAGTGTCGCTTGGACTGTTACTTTACCGACCTAAAGCCATTTGCTCTCACGGAGCGTTATACTTGATTTAATGAAGAGACTGTGGTACGTCTGTCATTGCACTGGTGGGTGGCCTTGTAGTAGATCATTGTACTATTACTTTTACATATACCCGTTACTGATGGC
The DNA here is from genome assembly GCF_910591455.1 of Pholis gunnellus. Lineage (NCBI taxonomy): Eukaryota > Metazoa > Chordata > Actinopteri > Perciformes > Pholidae > Pholis > Pholis gunnellus. The sequence continues at coordinate 18,515,703 of NC_136536.1, read as the reverse complement.
AGCAAACATGTCATTTGGTGGATTTTGGGATATTCATCTAACAACTCTTATCAAAGCAATATTGGAAGCAAAGTAGGTACTTATTTTAGCCGTGGTTCTGCATCGTAACCTGTTCATGTTAACCACAAAAAGCTCAGACTGCATTCTTTGTAAAATCTTTGTCTCATTGTCGCTTTCCTCAACCTTGTTGGCAAAGAGCTTCAAAAAGCTTACATTAAAGAATGTAATGATCCTGCTTCCCCTGATTATACTGAAATGTACTCCAACATGTCTGTGGTTGTAAAGATGTTGATGCTCTTTTGCAGATGAAGGTTAATGTCCAGAGAGTGGACATTTGGGAGTCTTAGTAGATTTCCAGGGTGAGAAAGGATCCTTGAAATGGGAAATATGAGAGAAAATGCCCTTGTTCATAATGTAAATGTATGATTAATTCATTTTCTGTTGTACAATCAGATGATGCACCTGTGTAGATATGATCTCTTTCTGTAACTAAAAAAAAACAATTTAGATACCCTTTCGTCTTGAGTGTATATTTTAATGAAAAATAACAAATAAATTTACATGAGCTGCAAGAACAAATGTTTCCATCTTTTTCAAAGTGTACTGCCTCAAGGAGCACTGAATGTATGTGAAAGAAACGGATACAAACAACTCTGTCTTGAGTTAACAGTTACTGCATTTACAACATTCTAACCACATTAAGAGTTAAAAAGGCCTGAACTACATGCTGGGGAGACCAATAGGTGTTTTTCCACTGCAGATATTTTGACTTGTCACAGCGGCATTAATAACGGTAACGACGGCTCTGTTTTGTTGTCACTAAGCTGTGACAGTGAGCCAGCATGCTCAATACCAGGACCCTGAAACGTAAGCAGCTAAATGGGATTCAGCCATCATTCATTTTATTATTCATACTTGTGCTTTTCCCCTCTGTGATATTTGAAAAAGGCCCGTGTTACATGTTGCAGAGTTTTGCCAGAACTGAGGCAGAGGATGCTATAGAGCTGCAGTTCAGCAGATGCGCCTCTTGAAGACGTCAACAATCCACAGCGTGAAACCTGGATGTTTGAAGGCCAACGTTGACACATTCTGTTTTGTCTGAAATTGCATTAAACATGTGACTCTCAAACTGCTGCTTAACAAACTACTAAAAGATTTATGAAAATGACAATCTCTGTCAGGCAGATTAAATGACGGGTTCACTCAATTTACAAAACACACAAAAGGTCTCCCTGACCTTTCTACTATCCAGCACAGCAGATTGTTTCGGTTTCATTTGAAGGATTTAAAATATTAGCCTCTCACCTTTCTGCTGTCACTCCAGCAACTCAAGAGTTTTAATTATTTCGGGTGAACCGGCCTTTTAACCCAGCACGTCTACTTGATGGAAAGAGAAACTCATAATCACCATTTAACACAGGACTTAAATGTATCAACAAAATGTGCAAAGAAAATGAAACCTTGCGCAGGTTTTACAGACAGCTTTGATGTATCGGTGGTGACGGTGTAACGACTGTCTGGCTGATTTTGATCGGACAATAAGTCTATCTTGTATGTCGCATCACTTTTCTCCTGAAAGGTTTAAATTCAGCCTGTATGAACGGGAAAAAAAGTGACATGTTTGTACCACTACTGTCTCTTGGCACATTCAGTGATAGGTTTGAAGTTCCAGCTGTGAACATCGTTTAAACAAAGCAGCACTCCTGCAGCTAGCAGAGAATCAGTGTTTTGCTCAAGGGCACTTTAGAAGGGCTCATGTTGCAGTTATAGCCCGGACTTTCCAGGTGAAGGATGGTTTGTTCTTGTTTTAAGGTTCCAGGCAAAGACTTCCAGCCACCAGCAACAGCAGAACAGTCAGGTTTGGGGCACTCAGTGAATTTGTTCCACCGTCTGTAGTTACTTCCAGTGAAGGCGTTGGGCTTCCGGTTCCAGGTGGACTGCTTCCTCTCAACTCAATCACAGAGGCACCTTTTGTTGTAGAAGCTACAGTAGAAGTTGCTGTAATCCCCAATGCATCTCCAGTATTTTGTTTTACTGTACCCCCAACAGATGCTCCGTCTTTGGGGGACTGCTGGTCTGAGACGTCTCCGTCCACAGTCTTGTACCACTGGCATTGGAAGTCCTTCTTCCAGATCTCGGCTGGGTCAGGTTCTGCTGCTTTGGTGTTAGTCTCCGGCTGAGCCGTGGCTTTTGCTGCCTCTTCCTGGTGGATAGAAAAATAATGTCAAGATTAGCAAACGTTGCTGCTGTGATATTCACAGGGAACAGTGAAGGCTTTATGATATCAGTCTGAAAACTAAAGATTAAAAGAGTACGGCTCAAATTCAGATGGAAATAACAAACTTTTCATAATGTTCTGCAGTCGCAGCAATGTTCACACTTGTGTCTTACATTTGATGACAACTGAATAGTGATGAGTGCTCCCAGAGAACACAATGTTCTTGTGTTCAGTGTTCCAGCATATCTTTCTCTGTTGTGTCTCAGCTCTTGTATCCCCCTCTGCTTTCTTACTGTCTAAAGACAGAAGATCCTCAGGCAACCGGACTCCCTGCTGTTGTCTTGGTTATCTTTATCAGTCGTGACTCAAAATCAGTTGTTCGGCTTCCAGCTCCACACAGAAAGAACATAAGTTGAGAAGTTGTGTCTCTTTTGACAATTGCCTTTCAACATGTGCGCACAGGCTTCAGTGAATCAACTCTTGAGGGTCAGCAAAGGGAGGAAGTCAAAGAGGCAATCAGAGCTTTGTTTTTAGGAGCTTTCATCTTTTGAAGACATTGTAGTAGAATCTTATATCTCACCATCACGTGTGTTTGTTAACCTTTCTACGGGCATGATTTGCTCAAATAGCAAAGTAAGTAAGACACGCTGTACTTTACGCCCGGTTGTTTATTGCAGACAGATATCAATGCTTCGTGTTAACACGCGTATCAACCAACGACAACATCAAGATGCATGACTTTGCACATGGTATCACGTGATTTCATGTGTCACTTCTCAAATGTGTTTTTCGCGACAAAACGTGGTTTGGACCAGACATACTCATCGGGGATTCCTCCTGGTGAAGGATCTTGTAGCGTTTGACTGTCGCCGGTCAGTCATGTAGTGTGGAAAACACAACGACTTCCAGACTCCAAATTACAAGTCAACAAGCTGTGTAGTGAGGACAGTTCGGGGGATGCTGACAACTTTGAGAGTTGTGTCGTGTGAACTTTGCTTCAGGCTGCAGTAGTTCTAGCTTTGTGTAGCTAATTAACTGGAAACTGAACCAGCTTCATCTGTCATAAGTCCATAAGGTCACCAGGAACGGAACAAGTCTGTTTTACATCTGAACAATATGTCTCATGTCATCATCTATTTTTGGCTCATTGTAGGAGTGGGATTCAAGCTTGTGCTTGTGAACAGGATTAATGACATCTGGAGCACAATACATGAACGGAGCTTTATAAATCCAGCACAGATACGTCTTGGAAAGCTGCTTCAAATGACATTCCCTTACCTTTTCCGTCACCTTCTCCACCACTTCGGTCGGCAGTGGGAGGTGGAGGTAGACGGAGCTCTCTGGATTTTGACGGACGCATCGGCCCTTTCCCTGGCACAGAGAGGCTGAGCAGAGTCGAGTTGCAGCGGTTACGTTGACGGAGTAGGGTCCCAGCACCTTGCGGACAAACTCTGCCAGGTCTTGACACTCTCTCTGTGAGTAGACAGGTTTGGGAAGAAAATGTTTGCCAACACAAAAGCCCTCTTTGAAGTTTTCATTAGTGAGATGGAAAAGGTTAAATGGTAAAAATGTGTGTTTATAAACTGAACTCTTGAAATGTAGAAGTGTCTGTGTATAAATGTGCAGACATATTCGTGGGTGGATGCACTTTATGTAAATGAATGGCCGTATACCTCCGTCTTCGTCTCACTCTTCCCCCAGATGACAACTCCAGCTGTTCCCATGGCAGCACTCTCTCCTATGGTGCTAACCAGGTCTGCCTGTTAACAAGACATTATACAAAGAGGGTTTTCTTTTTGTCTTTGTACCCGTCATAGTACGATACATTATAAACACCATTATACTTGTCATATGAGGCCTCTGTTTATTTGAACAAATCCAACACCTGATGATAAAAGTGTGGACCAAATACACCTTTTAGCTTTCTAATTATTCTCTTTTTCATACAATACTGTCAGACTTCAGAAGCAGGAAATAACTGGTGCTTTGATTCAACATGAATCTACTTCTGTCCTCCGTCTCCATTTGTTCTGCTTTATCATTGATGCCTTTGCAAGGCGCTTGGATCAATCACCAGACGTTGACATCTCACCTGTGACAGGAAAGTGTTAGTTGATGCATAGACACTCTTGACCAATGGGAATACAGGAAGATCAGACACAGTCCCAGTCAGAGATGATACTCGTAGTGCTTCTCTGATTTGACTGGACAAGTGAAGCCTGGCTCCAGAGGTCCCACACTATTAAAAAAAAAAAAGGGGGACAGGTTGTACACATTTTTACCTGTAAACCAGCTACATCACATGTATTCATTATTTGCATTATATCAATACTCAGATTGGTTTGTAGTGAAGTGCCTTCTCTGGGCTCACAGAAATGTTGCTATGCACTGGTTTTGACAAGGAGAGGTTTTTTTAAGTTTTTACAAAACCTCTCTGATACAACAGACATTTTTCATTTCATTTATTTTTTGGGTGTTACACTGGGAGTTGTCTTTCTGTAGTTGAACAGACATCATTATCTGCTCATGGGATAAGCTTGAGTAGTTTTCACAACTTTGTGTGACTGGATCTCTCTCTCCTCCCCACTGTGTTGTTGCTGTTTGTATCCTGCCAAGTTGAAGTAATTATGTGAACGTAGGCTGTGAAAAATACATTTTATCTCAGAGTTAAGATTTGGTTTAGTTTACCTGCAATCATGATTGTAATCTGTCTCAATCTCCCCAAAAATTTGAAAAGATACGCAAAAGTACAACACCGTAGTGTTACCCACCTGCAGCTTCTCCAGGGTGAGGAGAGGGTAGAGGGCGGAGCATCGTTTCCATAGCCACAGAAGCTCGTCGTTGAGGGCCATCTCCGTAGCAGGGCACTGGCCGGTGTAGTTGGCCAACATGGTTTGGGCGGGATCGCCATTGTAGCAGCTGGGGTAAGGAGAGACGCCCCATAATGCTTTGGGCCTTAACCTTTTGACCTCCCGTAGAGTTTCCATCATTACTGACTGGGCTGCTGCCTCGAAGTCCACCTGTGACAAGATCAATACATCCTCTCTCAGTCTCTTCCAGACATTTTCTATTTTTCTGGGTTTTTGTGAATAGTGAATATGAAATGCCAAATCATCAAACCTAACCAAAAGCGGTGTGGGATGTATAACCGTATTTACCGTGAGATGATAAAAATGTGTCAACTGTTATTGCAGCTATCAGTTAATCATTTAAATAATTCTGGACAATTTGCAAATCAGTAAGCAGAACAGCTGTATGGCAGTGTTGGCCTGCCATCATTTTGCGGATATTAAAAGGAACAGTTTGACGCTGTAGAAAAACACACTTTTTTGCTTTCTTGTTAAGAGTTAGATGTGAAGATCGATAACCACTCTCATGTCTTTCAATTAGATTTGAAGCTGGAGGCCGCTGGGGACAGTTCTCGTCGATTAGCATTTTTGAGGCTCACTAATTTCTACTCTTCATCTTGTTTGTTTAATCCGTCACCGTCGGTTGCCTGGCAACGTCACGGTGAATAGAAGACTCCCTGTATTTTTTTACGGATTAAACAAATATATACCATGTTAATTAGCTTAACTTTGGTTACCTTTTAGTCTGGATTTGGCTTATAGTGGCCGCTACTTTAGTATAAAATGTTCCAGTCAAACCTCAAATCAACAGCCTCTGTCTACCTTCTTATCACATGATTTCCAATTCGGCTTTATTCACATTTACTCAGGGCTTTTGTTTGCATACTATTCTAATCTTTCCAAACAGACTGAATGTAGTTCACAGAATCAGAGTTAAGTTGTTTTTACCCTTCATTGTAACTTTGTCAGGTCATCACAGCAAGTAATTACATACTGAAACTCTTCTTCCATCTCTTCCTCACTCGCTGCTGTGGTGCTCCATTATCCGCTCCGTCCTCCCTGCGCCCTCTTTAAAATGTGCTCGCATCGTAACACCATAATAAAATATAATTGCTAACATGATAGCAATACCAAATACCAAATGGTGCCATAATGATGTTGTTAGTGTTCAAGGCCCACTGAATATTTACATTAAAGATTTCTTTACTACAGAAGAAACACTTTTGGAAGCATTCCTCCCCATCAGTATCTTGCACTCTCCAACATCTGCCAACCACTTTGAAAGTTTCCTCTCCACTTCCACTCATGATCCCTGATCCATTTTCTTATCAGTTATCACCCTTTCCTCAATCTTTATCTTTTCTTACCTGCGACCACTTTTCCACCTCCTCCGGGGTCCAGTTAGGAAAGAAGTTCTTCAGCAGGTTTCTCGATGCCTCCAGATACATCGCCTGTCTCTCTTGGTTCCTTGACCACTGGGGGACCCACTCTGCCCAGCGCAGCACCCCCAGCCCAAGGTACCTCGGGGCAGGTAAAGCTGCCTCCAAGTCCTGCTGTGTCTTCTGGAGGTGGTTGTCCAGCCGTGTGTGCTGTGGTAGCCCCCCATTGACCGGTGTGTCTTTGTCTATAAAATAAGGGTAGTTCCCCAGCGTGTCCTCATAAAAGACGGCCACACGGCCCTCCCGTTCCATCCCGAAAGATCTAGGATCTGGTCGACCGGAGCAGGAAGAGTCAGGGATGCCCCAGAAGATGATGAAAGGTTGTCCAGACAGGAGAGGGGGGCAAGCTGGCTGCGGTGGACCAGCAATACCCAGGTCAGCAAAGGCAGCAAGCAGAAGAAGGAGGGGCAGTAAAACTGGAGGCTGAACTTGAAGGATAGCTGATGAAAAAGTGTCCCGAGTCTTTAGATTGTGAGGTGTGTGTTTTGGTTCAGGCTTTGGGTCTGGACGGGACCGTGGCTCGGCCCACGCCATTGGAGCATCCACCTCTCAGGCCGTCACCCCTTCAGGCCCTCACAGCCAATCATGTTCCTGTTAAACACAAAGCAGAAGTCAAACCTTCTTCAGTCTGTCGGCTGATATGGTTATGATCAAATAACGAGCAGAAGGCGATGAAGGACAGCAGAATTATTCCTGCATGACTTTATTTTTATCATCACATATATATACTATAAAATTCGACCTCTACATTCAACCCATCCTAAGCATTTAGGAGCAGTCGACTACTTTGAAGCGCCTGGGGAGCAACTTGGGGTTCAGAGTCAGAACCTTCACATAACCGAAGGAGCCGGGGATCATAACGGCAACCCAAAGACGACCCGCTCAACCCCCCTGAGCCACAGCTGCCCCAAAACTCTTAACAATGTAAACAAAGTTAACATTAAGAGATCCGCACATACAAATCACAAAAAAACACATATTCTATCCTGCGTAATTGGGAGATTGTATCTTGACAGACAGACACACAGACGGCCCAGGATTTTGTCTGCTATTGCTTTACCATAATCATGCCTAGAATCTCCAGAAATTTCTTTTGATCTATTTAGCTGCACTCTATTTTGACATTTATGTCTTATTTTAAAGGCTTAAATTGTCCCTGTTCTTATATTCTGTTCTTATATTCTCTAAACTGTTCTTATATTCTCTACCATCCTACATTTCCCCCATTTCAAGTAGGTGTAGTAAACTTTGTGACAGATTATAATATCCTCATGGGCTCGCTCAGTCACACATGTCATGGAGAAAGCTGTTGTATTTAATATTTCATACACTCAGTGATGCAGTCGCTACACACTCAGTTGGGGTCCAGATTTTAAAACGGTTACAGATTTTGTGCAAGGCTGTGCACAAAAGTAAAGAAGGAGAAACGCTGTCCTTACATCTAACGCAGATACACATTGTTTCATACGTTGCCAAAGAAAGAAAAGTTCCTACAGCAACTCATCTATATTCTCCACCTTGATTTTTTTGTTTTCACACTGATCTGCTGAGACACCAGTGACTGCCTTGCAATTTTTCATGTTGCCCAAAACCATAGTGAGACAATGAAGAAATTACCACTTTAATCAGAATTATTTATTTTTTTGCCTCAGACAGCTGAAATACAAAATCTATGCTTGCAGAAAACACAGTACAAAAACATGCACCATACTTAAATTATTAAGTATAAAACTGAGATTTTAAATGTGAATAATGAAAGAATCATGCTCAGCATTTGGCCCATCACACGTGTGATTACAAGACACAAAACCTGAGGAAAAAGGGGATACTGATTAATTTAGAAACTATTATTGTTCTGGATTAATGTACGACATAAAAAATGCTCGGTTGCTGCTGATATTTGCCATTATTCTACCATTTAAAGTCAGTGGCTGGATAGAATAGTTTTGGCTTGACAAGCCCCCATGTGAGGATAGTCCCACGCTTGCGAAGTCAAGTACTCAGAGTGTTGGAAATGTGTCCCCATAAACAATGTGGATTATCTTCTCCATCATGAATTTCAAAGTCTGCGTTTTGGGGAAAAATGTCAGATTAAACACGTCGGCGCCTATCAACCGTGTGATGTTGTTATTGACCAAAACCCTGGTAAAAATAAGCAGATTTAGGATCATCAAACATGAAAGCGGCAGGACAACATGCTGTATTATCCAGGTGTCTTTTTAACATATAACATTATAGGAGAAAAGAAGGTGACAATTTCATCTCTTGTAGCCTCTTGTTAAATCGGAAAAACTTGAAACCGTTTTTTTCCAGGATGCAAGCTTTCTTGCCTGTCTTGTGATGTGGCTTGATATTTTGCTGTCAAATTAAACAATGTAACAGTAGAAGTGTTATATGAAATATAGTTCTGCTAATGCAACAGACGGGCATTGGAGGAATCCCTTCCATATAACAGACAGGTAGTTGTCAATAATGGGCCTGATTAGCGAAACATTTGGCCAACTGTGAGAAATATAGTGTGTTGTTCCACTGAAGGCTCTTGTTCAACAGGCAGCACAAGATATAAGATAATGAGAACTGGAAGCAGCACGAAACATTACTCTTTTTAAATGATATCTGGCAGAGTGGCAGCTTTGCGTAGGCAGTATAATCCAAAAAAAAGTGTGAAAGATAACAACAGCGAGGCATATTTAACCAACGAACAGTGTCCCAATTTGGTGTAAAATCGTATAACCTTGTGCAACATGTATAACTTATCCTGCTGTACGTGTGTCACACACACATAGACACAATCTACTGGTATAAGTTATGAAATTGAGACAACTGACTTTTGGAACTAGTTAACTAAATGTGTGGGCCGTGGATATGAACAGGAACTGTACTGTAATGTTGCCATGGATTCAGTTGGGTACACTGTGTACAACTTGTGCCCCGTTTTTTTTTAGCCTACATTTGTTGTCAGTTTGACAAATTGGCACCATTAAGTTCCCTCTGGAGCGGGTGGTATGAGGATGGAAGGCTGGGTCACCGTTAATATATCACAAATATATATATATATATATATAACTGACTGATAAGCCCCCACAAAAGAACAGGCCCCCTCCTCAAATGATCTGGGGGCGTCCCAAAGCTGGACCGATCAGTCTTTTAAAAAAAACAAGCAACAAAAACAATAAATAAATAAAATAATTAAATTATATTTAACTGACTGATCCTACTGTCCTGTTCCTGGTCGTTGTTTGCTGCCAGTGGACGTGGGCGATACTGCCCCTGACTTTGTTTACGTTAAAAGCATTTTTTAAGACGTTATTTTGTAATTTATGTAATTTGCTCTCATTTATGTACTTTCTTATGTTTTTTTCTTTCATATCAAAAGGCTCAGACACACACACACACACACACACACACACACACACACACACACACACACACACCGTTCTCCCATACACTGACTACTGTATCTGATGTAGCTGGCTTGTAACTCACTGTTCTTGTCGTCCTCTTGTTATGTCTATGTATTGTCTCTTGTCTTGCAATAAAAAAAAAAATTAAACATATGCTGAATTAGATATTAAATACGTCTGTTTACGTTTGACTTTGTCACAGCTGCAAAAACTACAATAACTGACTGTTTTCAGAGCACCAGCATGCACCTGCGTCTCATTCTCACTCACAACTCGTCAACTGGTCAGTGCCCCTCGGTGTTTAACTCCAATGTAAATCCGTCTGCATCCCTCACAAGCGACACAGCAACATTCTACCAACTGATGCCCGGCCTTTTGTTGCTGTGTGACGGGTTTGACACGCTACAAATCAAAGTTGAGTTGCTCTCAACTTTTTTCAACAAATCATATGGTTTTGTTTTGCCCTGTTCTGCTCCATCTAAATGCCAGTTCCCAGTGCTATTTAACGACATAACTATGCCAATGAGCGCTTGAGCAATACTCCAAATGCAACTTGGCTGCTGTGTTGCTTTTGTCGCTCATAGTGTGAACCGAGCGCCAGACGTTCAGAGCAACTGACGTAGTATAAAGAGTAGAGTTGTTCTGAGACAGATATCAGTGTTGGAAATGGCTCCAATACAGCCTAAAATGCTGCAGCGGGTATCGCAAGATGCACCAATCCAATATCGTATCGTTTATCTGCTCATTTATTCTACTCAGGAACAACAACAACATGTCACTCGCTTCTCAATCCGTACATCCTGCCTGATCGGTCTGGGTCTTGGATCAGTGTCGGTAAAAGATCAGGTTACGGAATGGGGAAGGAATGAGCTGTAGTGAGCTGTTTCTGTCCCGTGTGAAATCAAGTCAACTTTGACTTCTTTTACGTAGCTTACGTAGCCAACTCAACACCTAACCAAGTACTTTTGTTGCCTCATTCGGTATTCTGATGATGATGATGATGATGATGGGGAAGAGTGCTGTCTAACACTGAGCTCCATAATGTCCCATAGGCGTTCAATTGAGTTGAGACCAGACTGCAAAGGCCATAGCATATGATTCACATTGTTTTCATATAAATTAAGCTATTCAGTGATCCCTAGTGCCCTGTTTGGAAGCGTTGTGTTATGTCTCTCCACTCATTTAGTCAGGTTTCAGTGTGTTTGGTTTGAGTACAGTAATGATGAACACCACTGTATTATACTGTGTCCCATTCCTCTGCTGTTAACAAAGGGCTGTAGCATCTTCCCGCTCTCCAGCTTACTTTTCTTCACCGGTAACTTGTCACATTTTGGTGAAAAAGGTCAAGCAATTGCTTGTTAGCAGTGGAAACCCGTCTCTACCGCCCAGATAGCTGCACGCTCTCTACCAAGCCATTAAAACGGTAAAATATAAACACTTTGTGACGAATGTCTGGTGGAGAGAAATTGCCAAAAGACTCTTGTCACATTAAATATTCTACATGCAAATAAATGCGCACGCTTTAAAGGTGGCAAAAGAAGAGAATATATATCTGCACCATTACAGGTGTTTTTTATTAGACCTCTAGTCAGGTGGTGCTATGCTGGAAATAATGTGATGTCACCAAACTCGGTCTCCATGGACTAACAAGAAATGTAAAGGTGTCCCACGAAGGCGTAAAGGATTTGTCAAATTAAGTGACGTCTGTACATGCGCCCACACAGTCCTGCGACTAATCAGGCTCAAGTGAAAACACCTGTCTGCAGGGCCATTACATTTTACGCGTAAACGTGACATTTAATTTCAGCATTCGGGAATGTTTAACATATTCAAGAAGAAAATACTATTTTCTACATCAACATTGAAGTTTTAATAATCTTCGTGATTTCTTTTTTTAGTTGAAGGTTAAAGTAATCCATCAGATCCCCACCTCGGTCCAATTTAAGCATTTTGCGTAAGCTCTGATCCACACAGCCCTCCAAAGAGCCGTTGAATAACCTCCCGGATCACCAACATTATAAGCCACTAATACTAAGCGGGTCAAAGTTCACAGAATGCACAGTGTACTGCTAGTCTCCCAGTGTTTCTAAATCCATCACGTAAAAAATGTGCATAGAAATATGAATAAATGCATTTTGTATTGTTTTATCTCTTCCAAATCAATGAAATATCAAGTAAGCTGATTTAGTAATGCTTTCTAATTGTTTTTATTTATTTGTCATTGGCTTTAAGGAGAGATTCTAGAACTCACTGTTCCACTTGATTAAGATTATCATTTGAAGTTATTATAATCATTACCTGTCAGTTATCTGGTCTCAAACTGCTACCTCATTCTATTCTGGTAGCTGCGACCCTGTTCTACTGGAATAGTGGTGAAGGTGAAAGCTGACTAATCTATTCAGACAAAGCCTCTGGTCTGTGTTTACTCGTCTGTCTGGGCTGAGCTGATCCTGAGCCCACCGCCTCCGCAGCTCAAAGCAAACACCTTCAGCCAAAGTGGTTATACATTGTGTCAGCTTATATATTACACATTAGTTCAGAGGTTCACTTTTAAAAAAATCAATTCATGGAACTAAACATTGTAAACAAAACAAACCCACATTTAGTTTATTGTTAATACACTTTTTAAATTATGAAACACATCTATAATTTATGTCAGTATTATGATTTGGCAACCAGAGGCTGCTATTTAGTGAAACTCATTGATCTATTTCAAACAATTGAGGAAAAAAGATAGGGAACACTGTCATGTTTTTATATATATATAAATATTTATTTTTATATATATATATATATGAAGCCTTTAAGGGAAAGAGTAGATTCTCCTAGTTGGCCCTTCTCAGCAGCCTTCTCATGTCATTGCACATTAAACCGAGGTAAAATGAATTATGCTGCCATTCTATTCAGTGTGTCACAGCTTTTCCAGTGAGCCAACATGCACAATACCTGGGCACACCTAAATGGAACAGGGCCATAATTATTGTAAATGATTACAGTTGTTTACTCTGCAGTGACATTTAAAAATGGCTGCTGTGAGAAGTGCCTACTGGGGTAAATCACTGGTATTCTACTTCCCTGTGTTCTCTGGCCGCGCTGTTTGTGCTGCTGCTCAATGAACCGAGCGCAAACGCCGGGAGGATCCAATCAAGACGGGAAATCAGCGAGATTAGGAAGATATATGCGTCACTCCGATCTAATTCCCAGAAAAGAACCAGTGCAGCCATGCCACAGCAAGTCAACATAGAGTTGTTTTCAGTGTTTAGCGGTTACGCTGCATTTGATTGTAGACGAGACGTCCTCACAGCCTCAAGATTTTGTACCTTTTATATAATTTATATTATAAGTTGTTGATTTGATGCAGCAGTTTTCTCGAACAGTGTATGTCGAGTATATATGTAGTGTATGTTCGTGTTAACTGCGTTGTTAGACTGCTTGGATTTAGTTAGGAAAGTGATAGTTGCTTCTGTTTGATCAGAAAATGGATGGTTGGATATCAAAACTTCTCAAAGAATTCCAAACGCTAGGAGCCACCGGTTGGTGACATTTTTTCTCACTGAAACTACATTTTAACACTGAGGAGTCTAAGGATGGAGATTTCTATCCAGCATTAGTCACTTCACTGCCATAAAATCAAGTTATGATTATATAATAATAATAATATATAATACTTAAAACATGACTTCAACACGTTCAAAGAAAGTCTACAATATTAACAATATTAGAGACCCCTCTGTGATAATTCTTTCCTTTAATAGAAACAATTATTTTTTATGCATTTTTTTTTTAATGGCAGCTATTTTCAGACATCTTGGTCTTTTAGGACCACAGATTTTATTTCAACTATTTAATATTATTTTTAGTTGTGTAGCTTTTTTGAAACAGTGAACATTTAGTGTAGCAAGTAAACCCAATGATATGCGGTAGTTATTTATGTAAAATCAAACAAACAAACTTCTTGCCTTTGAATTTGAGGGGAATAGTTTAAAAGAGACAAATAAATCTTTATTCTTGTAACCTCAGTTTAATTTAGAGCCATGCAGGTTGTCGGAACGATGGGTGCAAATTAGCTGATACATTTAACATTGATGTTGTTAAATGTTGAACGTGACACCAATTTAAGTTCTTTTTTTCTCTTTTTGATAGACACAATAATGTCTTGAGGCCATTGATTAAAAGACAAAACATTAAAATGTGTGCCCCCCCCCCTTAGAAATACAAAAAACAAACAAAAGAACATGTTCACTTCCCTGACAAGCCTGGCTCTCGACCTCTAAATGGCTGCCCACATCTCAGATTTGTATTCAGTGATTCAAACAGAATAATGGCTCGAAACTAAATGGTAATTCAGTTTATTATGAGGCTCGTCCCTGACCAGATGTCATGAATTTAATTGCGTAGATCTGTGCTGTTGTGTTTTCATGTAGTCCAACATCTTAGTTTGAATTTGGCTTTTTGTAATCTATACTTTGCTGAATACACAATATGTCAAAACCACTGGCTTTATTACTTTACTCAAATTATCATTATCATTTAGAAGTAAACGACCACAAAAAGACCACTAAAATGAGATAAATGGTGTAATGTTTACCCCCATAGAAAGTCAAGACAAACTCACCGAGGCCAAGGTGGTTCCTGTATTTACTCCTCACAGAACATGATCTGAGTTATTGCTTCTGATTCCGCAAAGTTTCAGTCCTCTTTCTTCTATTTTATTCGTTATTCTTCCAGACAGAAACAACGAGGCATCCTGCCGGATTCGTGAGGGCATGGATAAGATGTGCATGTATAACATGCACCAAAAAGAAGCCTGACATCTGGAAGACAGAGATAAAGAACGCGCGGGAGGGAGATAAAAAGACAGAAATAGACGAGATAATTAAAAAAAAAAGAAATGAAAGTGTCAGGAGGGGAAGAGGGGAGGTAAATGAAGAAAGAAATGACAGAAAAGTGGTAAAAGACAAGAGAGGTAGAGAAGGAGTTGAGTGTCTGAGCAGGAGATAAAATGATGGGTGGGCATGTGTCTGTGTCTGTGTTTGTGAGTGTGTGTGTGTGTGTGAGACCTCACCTTCACAGCCAGGCTAAGCTTCCTCACTGAAAGAAGGTAAGCAGGTCAGTGTCGACCACGGCACCTCACATGACTAACGACACTGTCCGTAATCCCATAATCCTCTGCTCTCCGCTACCGCTCTTGGCTAAAGAAACACCTGAGCTATGGAGGATCACACCTGTCCTCCGCTCCTTCCTCCTCCTCCCCCCTCACTCCCTTCCCTCTGCTTCTTCATCTTCTACCTCTCCTCATCTTCCTCTACCTCACAGTGGCCCTCCACCCCCTCTCTCACCTCTGTTCATTTTCGATTACCTGGATTTTTTTTTTCCCTCCTTCTTTTCTTCGTTCTCCTCCCCCTCCGGCTCCTTCCCACCCTCCGTCCTAAATCCCTCTCTTCCTAATCTCTTTTCTTCCACGCTTGACACTCTGTTGTTTTAAATTGAACTTGTCTTTCAAGGATTCAGCAGCTACAAAAAAGAAACACAAGCACCGTCTGGGTTGGTGTGACACAGCAATAAACCACAGCTCCCTCTTTCTCCTGACTCTTTCCTCCTCCTCCACTTTCAATCTCATCTATCCTTCTCTTTTTACCTTCTGTCTTTGTTGAATCACTAACATTATTTTCGTCCCTAGTTTCCTGTCATGCTGCATTATTGTCTTTCACATTTGCATACACATTGTATTGGCCTTGAAAAAGCACTTTGGCGTACAAAAGACTTGAGCCACCCTGGCCCCCCCGTGAGGATTGAAATGAGTGTTGATGTGTTGACCTGTTGGTGGTGCTTGATTTAAAAAGTCAGGATGAAATCTCAGAGTACCATAAATGTAAGTGAAAAGTTATTTTGAATGTGTTAGATGTTATTCTCAGTGGCAGGTTGTAGTTGTTGGTTGTTTTGGATTTAATCCGACACTCTACCCTTTGACCTCTTCTGGTGGTAATATTTTAAGCTCTGGTATTTTAGATGTTCTACTATATAGAGTTCACAATCAGTGTTACCTAAGAAAAAAGACCATGTAGCATCTGTTGTGTGATGTATTTCTGACTGACACGGATTGTCTCTATAATAAAATATATGATATGTATCAAATCCTTAAGATTTGATTGGATTGCTTGAAGTGGGTGTGGCTGAATGGATACAGCACAGGATACGGAGCTGTAAAGCAATCTGTGCTGAGTCGTTTCTAAAATGCAAAACATTGCATTGTGTGATTGCTAGCAGACAGTAGCGTACATGCTATGGAAACGCTAATACCCAGCAGCTAGCGGCCAAGGGCAGTTTTATGGTTAGCTATAGTCACACCAAATCACATCTGACTGAATAAATTCATGTATACACCCCTAAGTTCATGATAGGCCATGGAAAACTATTTCATGTTTTAATTGAAAACAAAAAAAATGATTTTGTTGTAAGAAAAAAATGACTACCCCAAAAAATTTCCTTTTTTTACTTTTCATTGTCATATAATAGACAACTGAACAATTAAAACAGGGACACAGGATTAGAATGTTTGAGAACTTATTTTGTCTTCAATCCTGTTCCATGATACATACGTACATATGTTTTGTTTTGTTTTGCCATTTGTAAAGTTAATTGCAAGCTGACATTATAAGTTATTATTTTCTTTATTTCTGTCATGCATGCTTATCACTCAGGATTATGCATGGCGCAGTGTTAATGAAGCACTGGGCCAATCTCAGATATTTTATATGGATTATATTTATGTTGGAGACACAAAATATAGAATAATGCAGCTCCACCATGTCTGGCTTCTGTGCGACAAATCACATACTTATTTTCTCCATCTACCGGCCTCATTTCTGCTCATATTCTATGCCTCACGACATCATCTTTTCCTTCATTGTTTTTGTCTTTGTTCATTTTGCCTCTTATATTTCCATCCCAGTCCTTTATTTAGGCTCCATACCTTTCGCATTCCATCTCTCTCTTCCTAGTTACCTGTCATTTTTCCCATTAGAGCTGTCAGTGCACACAATAGCTAATAACCTGGTCAAAGAATCGCACCTGTGCTCTCATGCTTTTTCTATAAATGTCCCTTTTTTTTCTTCCTCGTCTCACTGCTGGTCTTTTCTTTGAATTTCTACCCTGTAAACTGTCCCAGTTTCTGATTCTCTAGGTGCTGCATTTATTATTTTTTGTTTGTTAAATACAAAATAAAAAAATTCCAAACTAATTTGTTCATATCCAATTAAATGTGGCAATGATTTATTACACTTAAAGTATGGCATATAAACTCTTTATACATTAGTATCCTTCACATGTCTCCTGTGCGTGTCGTCTGTGCATATTAACGTGTGCATGTGTGTGGAGTTCAGTGCATTCCACACAGTATCTGCATCTAGCTAATGCTCATGGATCTTACATTTTCCAACCTTGTATTTTATTCCCACTGAGGTTTCCTGCCCTAAAATACATGCTTTGCTTCAAAGGGAATTCTGGATAAAAGCATCCACCACATGCCGAGCAGCAGGCTGGATGCAGCGTATCTTAATATCAGAATTTGTGTTGTGCATCAGTGCTTTTGTATTTGTTGCATTGCACTCCATCTATATTGTTGTATCTCTTTCTTATGTGTACATCTGGTTTATTAGCAGTTATATCTATTTCTATGCAAAACAACCAGGAAGAGGAGTGTAAATGACTGTAAACACCCTGCTACATATTATATCTATATCTATCTAATATCTGATCCTTTCCCCCACTAAGCAGCTCCACTGGAGCAGTTGGAGGGAATGTGTCTTGCTCAATGGCACCTCAGCAATATTAATGAGGGAGGGCCATTCATTCCGTCAGTCTTTAGATTCAAAAAGCACATCTATAATTCAAGTTTTTACATGTGAAAATGAAGTTGAATTACTTTACGTTTGTGAGGATGACACATTGGAGTGTTTTGTGAGTAAGTCGTTGTGTGTGCTGTGGGAGTTATTTAGTGCCTTTCATGTCGCGCCAGTCTTTGTTTTAGGTCCAACTGACTCTGATTGCATTGCGTGTTGAGGAAGAAGTGTTTTTACTTGTACCGCATGTTGTGTAATGTTGGCAGGCAGCGGTTTTCGTCCCTCTTCATGGTGGAGCAGACGGAGCACACGGGTTATACGAAGGTAACCAACAGTGCTTTAAGGTTAAACACACATGGACCATCATAGGCACACAAACATGCCTGCACATGAGCCAGATTAAATGTATTCAATACCCTAAGGTCATCCGCTTTTCCCTGAGGCCATGTTTCCCTGGGAGCTGATCAGCACAGGGATCATGGTGATGATGGTGATCTCAAAAGCCGGCACATACGGATTGAAATAGGACACACAGTGGGAGCAGATAAGGAGACAGGAAGCAGATAAGGACGCAGGAAACAGATCAAATGGAGGAGGTAGATAAGGAGCTGAGGCGTAGACCAGCCAGGAGGACGGATTAATTTGCAGGTTTTTGTACTAAATGTAATTAAATCAATTCACATATTGCCGGATGATTACATATCAGCATTTAAGATCCTATCCTGATGTTTGATTCAGTTATTAATAGTAACATTTAGGCTGCACAGATGCTGCTTAGCTGCAACCTGCTCGCCAAGACATTTCATGTGGAATTTAGTCACTCCTGAAAGGAAGCAGGACTCAGGCTCGTGGATTGAGGGGATGGAAGGCATGTAATACTGGTTTTATGGCATACTGTTTACTTCCCAGCCCAAGCCAGAGTGCAAAGCGTCCTACGTTATGAAACGCGCTCGTTGGCTGTGACCTGCTTCCTAAACCATGCTGTTGATTGGGCGAGTCTGCCACAGTTTACGTACATCATGATCATAAAGAAAGTCTATACTAGCTAATTTGTATTTTGTGCATATTATTGACCTTTTTACAAGTTTCCATCCTTTTGAAGAATGCAGCCATGTCTTTATTTATTGTCAGCTATTCTGGTTTACATGTCTCCTTAATTCATGGTATCACCATTGTGGATCATAAAACCGTCATACCACCTATCGCAGTGGATGGCTGTCAGGGTGAACCTGATCATTTCGGTCACTTAGACATTCATAAATGATGGAGAGATTGTTGAACCTCCCCTATGTTCTCGTCAAAGTTAGTCTGGGTAGTTGTAATAGTTGGTGAAATCCCAACAGATGTTGGAACTGGCATGCAGTACAAACAGCGTTTACAGAAATAGCAAGTAATGGAGAAACATCAGCCTTTGTGTATGTCGTCATTTTGAATGATTCAACTGGGATTTTCACTCATTCATTACAGCTCACTTCCAAACTGACGAGTGTGTTCAATTTTCTGCAGGCACTTCAAGTGTAGTGATTGTGGAAGGTGATTGCAGGGCTTGATTCCAGATGTTCCACCTCATTCTTGGCTGAGCCATTATTGGATCGTTGGCTCAACACTTCCCTTCCTTACAGTATAAAATAAGACACAGACTGTACATCGTAGAGAAGATCAATAAATTTGCTTTTCATTTAATTAGTCTCCCTATTGAGCACTTTGGCCGGGACATACTGTACATTCATACATTACGCAGAACTGACAGTAAAGACACGCAAGATTTATAATGAGAAATAACATTTAGGTGAGATGTGGCTGCATGAGAGCCCCCCCTGATGGCCAAGGAGGGAATGAGTGACAGAGTGAGCAAGTGAAAGAGCAGGGACACACACACACACACACACACACACACAGACACACACACACACACACACCCACACACCTAAACACACACCAGAGTGAGTGGTATTACAGTTTGGCTGACGTTGCGGCTCTGAACGAAAAGATTTGCAGTGTGAAAGCACCTCTATTGTGCTTTTTAGTGTGACAGTATCCAGTAGGAATGTGAAGCTAAATGGTCCTTTTTACACACAATAGATAGCATAGAGTTCAGCGGGGACACCAGCCGCACAGTTTAGAGCTGACGTACAAAAAAAAACGAGAAAAGAGAGAAACCGGAGGGGAGGGGGGGGGGGACTGTAGCTTGTGTGTTGTCATCTCAAACTACCAAGAAAAACTACTTGTAGCGACAACAGTTAAATGGCAACATGTCTTACTTCAAAATGAGATACTTGCACAATTTATTCTGCTTTAACGGAGCTTTTGTTGAATTAAAAAAAAGCAAGGTTGGTTTACAGGGGAAAAGGAAGCTTTCCTTTTTAATATAACTTGAATTAAAGCTGCAAATCATAATTGCAAGAAGATCAACATTCATGATTGCAGCCTTAAAGGTGAGAGTTTGAAGGTAAATTCCTGACACTCTTAATCCCAGATGAGCTTAATTTTCTGTTGGAGATAATTTTGCAACAGAGCATCTCACTTTGTTAAGTCTAATTTTGGAGGCAAACTCCTAAAATCCAATGATGTGTGTGTGTGTGTGGGGGGGGGGGGGGGTTACAGGGGAGTTGGAGAGAAAAAGCTCTTGACGCTCTTTGAACTGGTCCGTTAATCCTCAACTCTTCAGGTGGCTCGTCCCCATGGAAGCAGTGTGTGTGTGGATATGGGAGAGAGAAGTGGGGATGGTGGGTAGTGTTTGAAAGAAGTGTGTGTGTGTGTGTGTCTGTGTGTGTGTGTGTGTGTGTGGCTGTGTGTGTGTGTGTGTGTGTGTCTGGAGCTGAATGACAATGGAGGCGGATGTGGACACGACATGAAACCGGAACACGGCTCTTCAAAAAGAAAGAAGAAACCAAAAGAAAGGAAAGAGGAATACAAATAAGGAAAAGCTTGCAATTGAAGGACAGATGCAGTGTTACAGAAAAAGAGAGGAAAGAGAAAATAAGAGGTGAAAGAAAAAAGAGGAAGGAAGGGGAAAGAGGATGGAGGAAGGAAGAACATTGAGGTACATTGACTGATTTGGAGGACGGAAAGCAAGATGGAGGGAGGGAACAGAGGAGGAGTCAGTGAAATAGTCTTTGATCTCTGTCTCATTTAAGGGGAAGGAAAGGAATAACAATGTGTGTGTGTTGTGTGTGTGTGTGGTTTATTAAATCTTCAGCTGAAATAAAGTGTGGAGTTTGAGTGTGTTTGTTCTTACATGTACTGTATGTGTGTGAACCTATAAGTGCGTATGTGTGTGTGTGTGTGTGTGTGTTGAGGCCTTGGCGGATGTTTTCTGAGCTCAGCAGCCGTGTCGGGGTAAGGACGGAGAGAGAGGGAGAGAGAGAGAGAGAGAGAGAGAGAGAGAGAGAGAGATGGAGGGAGAGAGAGAGGTAGGTGTAAAAGGGAAAAAAGAGGCTGGAGAAAAAAAAAAGTGTGTCCCAGGAATTTACAAATGAAAAGAGAAGGTTTTTCTCTTAATGCGATTACAGTTTTCCATTTCACCGCCTCCCCGGCCGACAGTTTCAGCTCTTTAGGAGCACAGAGCCGCAACGCAACGCTGTCTTCAAGACGGGACGGTGGGGGGAGCTGGCAGGGGGTAAAAGGGAGGGTGAGGAGAAATGACGAGAGAAAGGAAGGCTGGCAGAAATTCTACATTTTGTAAACCACTTTGGCAGTGTTTCGTCTGGTTAACAGTCGTGCCAGTGCAGTGATTCAAGCTGAGGAATTAAATTGGGAAACTGAAAGACAGAGAGAGACACAGACAGAAAGGGAGGGAATAATGCAAAAGGATTAGCACCGGATAGACCGAGCATGTTTAGGGTGAATGTGAAGGGGATTATTCAACTTTAGACCGTTTAAATCAGCAGTTTAATTCATTAAACCAGGCATGGACAATACAGTTTGAATTTGAGGAATTACATTTTTATTTAGTTTCTTTGAGAAATGTATTTTTTCAGAAATGTGACACTGTTGCAGATCCACTTTAGGTTTGATGTCAACGATATGAAAATACATTTTCTGACATGTTTCCACTCTTTCCTACCATAGATAGGTAGCGAGCACCATAATCTAAGGTTGATGGAAATGTCATTAGATTTTAATGTATAAACCGAAGCAATGGACAAATTCAAATTTTGACTTGATGATGAAAAGTCAGGATCATCAAAGTGATTAGAATTCACCCTGAGGCAACGTGAATATTTGTACCAAATTTCATGATAATCCATCCTGTAATTGTTGAGATATTTCACGCAAAACCAAAAATCTCAACCTCATGGAGGCACTAGAGTCAGGAGGGTCCATCCTCTGGGGAACATGAATGTCTTTACAAAATGTCACGGTAAAATGTGTCATTAAAGGCAGCAGCTTCTGTCATTCACTCAAGCAACACCCTAACATTACATTAATGTGATGTGACCATTTAAACGCCACCACTAATACTGTAAAAAAAAAACTTTGTCGGTCACATCAAACAAAACAATGTCATGTCAGAGCGTCCTGAGCTGGTGTGTGCCTACTGTTACGTATACAGTGGAAATGAAATAAAACAGAAATAACATTTATTTACATCATACAAAAAATATTTTAAAAAAGCTGTTAGATTATGTTTAACAATTCAACAGATCCAAACCACCTATTAGAAACAACACCAGAACACAAGTGGTGAAGAAGATCAGGAACTGCATGTTTCACATCTTCTCATAGATGATGTTGATGATGATAAAAATTAGCCTGAGATAAAACAAAATAAGGATATAATGTGCGGTTGTTACGTTTTTTTAATACTTGCAGTTGTGTGCACAACATCTTCGACTTCTCAGAGAACCTTGAAAAGTTCAAATGTTTGCTCTGATGGTGTAAAATGTGCTTCATGCATAAGTCGCCGCTGGGAACACTGTCGTGTTTCCGTACATCGCTGCTCTGTTGGGTTTCACAGTTTCACTCCCACTGAACAGGAGTCAATAGGCTGTTGCTAAATGTTGTGTACCACACATTTCACTGGAAAAGTATTTTCTCGTTGAGAACACCCCCGGGTGGATTGCATTTGTCTAACTGGGCCTAAACAAACTAAGTACACAAATGCAATAACGTGAGCTGATCCACAGTGATTGTGACCAAAGAAGACAAACTGTCTGTGTGTGTGTGATTGCACCAAGATGAGACCAATGAGGCGTCACATGGAAAGAAGTTACCACTTATACTTTCCCGTGTTAACGCCACAGATCTGAGACACTTTGCAATGAGATGGGGTGTCTGAAATGTACTCCTTCAAATTCACTCACGCCAAACACGAAAAAGCTGTTTCACAGAGAAAGATTGAAGAAGAGAAGAGCCGACGAGAGAAATACCAGTTTCGACAGCAGCCAATCCGTGAGATTTGCGAGAGGTCGATTTAGCTTTTTAAGAAACAAGCACTTGAAGACGGAGGCGAGCGATGCCCCATCTGTGTGTTTCATGGAGAGGCTCAGCTGCAGCAGCAGACAATAAACAGACACGACACGACTTTCTGACAGATGCTTCTTGCTAGCAGCGCTTCAATGTTATTTAATGAAGTGTTCTTATATTGATGTATGCTGAGTGGATGACACATTTCAGAAGGATACCAGGGGACCATCCCTCCAACTCATTTACAGTGAAGGATACAAAGATACGTTTGGCTAAGATTTGTCATTAAAGGCAACCACACTCATGTTATTTTTAGCTGGCAACAATATTTAGCACAAAGTGGTTTCCTCCACTGTGAAATAAACAATTTGAAGCTCCACTCACAGTGAGAAGCATGAAGCCTGGGCAGCGCTCCGCTCCAAAGTGCCTGTCTGGCGAGCCTCCCTTCCTCTGCTGCTATTTGCAGTTTTGGTCACAGTGCTCATCTCTGTTGTCAGACAGAAACCACTTATCTGTGAAAAATACAACAGTCTTTTATGTGGTTTAAAGCACCCAAAAGGTCACACAGGGAAACCTTGGTCGAGGTTCCGCAGGTCAGTTCTGCATCTGTTACGCTGCCAGCTGCCTTAGAAATGTAGCTCACTTCCCCACACATCCTGAGTGCACTCTCACTCTTCATATGTTTTTTTTTTTCTTCCTCCTGTCCTCATGCAGAATTATTCAAAGCCTCTTTCACACATAGTTCCCAGTAAATTATTAGGATAACCTTTCAGGCACTGCTAGTGATTTTACCCTTTTGACACATGCACTACATTCAGGAACATTTACATCTTTACACCTTTTCACACAAGCGTGGCAATGCTGTTATATAGACGGGGCAAGAGACAGTCCAGCAGATGAGGATGGTGCCAGGCCGGACGTACTTGTACGCGGCAGAAGACGTCTGGTATTGTTTTCAGGAACATGGCGGGCGAGAAGGTGTTTTTGTCCGGTGCCAATGTTCTTGTAAAACATTTAATATTCAGAAATTTGCGAGACAAGTCGAATCACCCACTAAACTGTAAAACAAGTTGCGGATTCAATTACATCATATGGCGGAGTCTTGTGATTGGTTTGTCGCTCTACTTAAATTCTTTACATGTTTGTCCCTGCAAAATGACTGCTTTTAATGACAATTATGAGTAATACGAGTGAGTAATATAAAAATCCACTCGTCAATACAGTTATAGCGACCAAAACCATTTTTTGTACCGGGCTGTAAACATTGTTTGTTTCTGCTGTTAAGTCGGGCACATGGATTGACGATGTGGATTGACTCACTTTTGGATCCAGTCTCAAGTGGCCATTTGAGATACTGCAGTTGTCCGCATTGGCTTCATTTCTCCAAAGTGGGAAATGGGCACAGATTCCCCTGAATATCGACCACTGCTCCCATTCACACAGGAACACAGGAAATGTTCCTGAACATTTCAGAGATAGACTGCATGTGTGAAAAGGACCCACGGTTCCACTTGTGATGGCAATCCTATTGACCAAAGTTGCCTTGAGGCTCCACTTACAATGTATGCAGGTTAGAGACGCTCAGGATTGCAGTCCAAACAAAGATTATAGTTTATAATTTGAAAGCAAAGTATGTTTTGTACAACAGCCTTAACATACTGGGGTGCATGGAGCAAAACAAGCAAATATTGATGTGATTCCAGTGTGTAGCAGGCTCTGAGTATCAGTGCAGCAGGCTATAATCATATTTTTGTATTACCAATGGATCAAATAAGTACTTGTATGGACAAGGATCGTTAGGACTGATGAACCGACAGCGATCACTCAGCTCTGCAGTTCATCTCATCTTTCAGCGTTACTTGTTCTAGAAGTTACAGTAGATAAACATTTTCCCAAGTTATGCATAGACACTTGGCTGCAGCGGTTTGAAAGCAGGGCTATAAAACCCTCCCAAATACATAAAATATACTCTGTCAACATCAAATAATTACTGGCCTGTTCCCTGCTGTGTGTGTTAGTGAGTAATAACAACCTGCTCTGCCTCGATTAAACAAAATGGACGGACGGAAAAGTGAGTGCAGGAGTAACGGAGCCCTTTATGAACAGTTTGGACAGATATGAAGAGGTGAAGATGAAATGTGTCAAATTGCTTGAAGCCACTTGTTGGCGAGTAAACAGAGAAGCTGCACACAAGAAGACGAGTCGTTTTCATCCTGGTGTGGAAGCAGCAAAAGGGACTTTGCAAAATGCTTTGTTGCTCTTTACTGTTTGGCCCAGAGCACCTGGTGTCCACTCTGAGCCACAATTCTGTCATTACAAACAGTCCTGTTTGCTGCCAGAATGCGGATTGGCACTCACCATGCCAGTCAGTGTAAAGCGCCCACACTTTGGCCTTTGTAGTAGTACGCGGCAGCCATCTTAGCTCCAAAGTCCTGCTCTGTGGATGTTGCTCAGTAACTTGTGTCTCTGTGCCAGCTGGCTAGCTGGCTGGAACGCCACACATTTAACCATGGAGATGTTACGGAGGAAAGTGCCGTGAGTCTGCAGCCAAAAACTTGTTGAGTCCAGAGAGGAGGCTGCACCAGGTGAACCCAGCAGTGTGTAGTAGAGGGGGAAATTGCTCTCTGTGCTTCCTCTGAAATAGATTTATCCTTGTGCATCAATTAAAACGAAAGGATTAAGACCAATCAGTGTTTTTCCTCTCTGGCTCACCATCAGTCAATCCACACTATGATTAGATTAGTCTTTCATTTCTACTTCATTCGAGAGAAAACAGAAAACAGGTAACGTAGCAGCACACAGCCTCTCGGTCAGTAACACACACATCCATACATCTAAAACTATTGCACTGAGGCCCTGCACTAAGAATTTGTATATTTCCCCCAATAAAAGCCCTGGCATGACTGACTTTTTCATCATTACACAACAATGAAATGTTTACCTCTAGACTTAAAAATCACATTGTCTTTGCTTGTTTTAATCCTGCTCATCTCTGCCTCTCTAGCACATTACCTTGAAATATTACACTTCTTCCACCAGTTGGTGAAAGAAATCCAATTTATTTGGCTCTCATAATGCAGCCAAGGACACGTTGTGTGTGTGTGTGTGTGTGTGTGTGTGTGTGTGTGTGTGACAAATATGAAACAAACAGAATGTCCTTGCAATGTAATGCAATATTTTCTTTTTCACTGAAGTGTAAGAAATAATAATGCAGTATTCAAAGTATAGCACAGCTTTCAGACTTTTCATCTTCACATCTTTGAGTGATTCGTGGAGCTCAAATGCGTAACGCACGAGTCCTTACGTCCTTTAGACAAACCAAACTTTGTGGCGTTATTGTGTGCAGCAGGATATTTCAGACAAAACTGGAAAAACTCACAATTGCATTTAAATTACAAGGTCGCTTCTTTGTACCATTTGTTATTCTCTGGCCCCCTGAGGCTTTCCTATGCCCACTTTTTTGGCATCTCTGTGCACCAGAGTGTAACAGCCAGCCATCCAGCCAATGAAGCAGGAAGCAGGAAGCCTGCTATCCTGCCTGCCTGCCAGCTCTCTCCTCTCAGGCCGAGAGACAGTGGAGGAATGGGCTCTGCTTCTGGAAGCTAATGGTTCATGCCCTCCTCCCAGGGCTGAAAATGGACTGGAATGTTGTTTACCTCAAACACACCAGGCACAGAAGAAAAAAATGTTTCATACAGAAACTCCAGTCTGTCATTTTCTTGTATGCTGAGACATGCTGGTGTTAGTCCATCTAATTGATACCTTCGGATAAGATATATGAAATAGTTATTTATTTTGACAGACAAAACAAAAGAAAAAACTAAGCGTGACAGCTTGAGAGTAGAGACAAATTTAACTCTGGGCAGACAGCGCTGGTGTTGTCATCAACAACTGAGCCAAACAGTGTGAGAATGAAAAGATCAATCCCATTAAATGAACACTCAGAACAGTGGAGTGGTTTTGGTGCTGCAAAAATGTGAAAGGGATCATTAAGATATACTTCCCTTTTGCATTTTTATTGACTTTAAATAAATGTCCTCAAGTATTTTCTTTTTTTTGTGTGTTTTATTTAAGGACATCTTGGTGCCACAACATTTGACATTTGAAAAAAATGTTTTTTTAAAGAATGTGGACGTCTATCTTGACGTTTTTTAACGCTTTACAATATCTGTCACTGAAGACAGGCGGTGTGACCCTACAAACACAAGAAAGCTGGCAGAGGGGCCTATATCGGCGCCACACGGGACATTAGATTTGAGTTCCTTGTCCAAAACGTAATTGAAGGAGTGGCATTGTACACCAACTGGGACATTCAGTCATTCAGAAAGACTGTTGATGTCTATGTTGATGTATTTAATGCCTTTCAGTGTCTATCATGCGGTGTGGTCCAAGGTATTCACAGATGGGGCCCGACGCACCATTGAGAGTCCAGATGAAGACTGAATAGAGTGACAATAAAGGTGAAGTGGGAGGTCCATTCAGGCTCAATCAAAGGACTTTCACAACACACACACACATACAAAGGTTTGAGTTTGATGATGAATGATGTCACAAAGGTCAAAGGTTGTTCGTAGGGTCACAGAGTCGCGTGTCAGAGCAGGGTCAAGATCAAGTGTTCAGGTTTATGTGTAACTTTGTTGTCGGTGAAGGATTATAGAACATGAACATTAATAAAGAAAGAGTCTTGTGTGAGACCGTTTATTATTAGAAGTCTGACCCTCACAGCTACAAAGTTAGGGAACGTATTATTTGTGCTTTAGGGATTTGGATTTATCACACATTGTACAAATGGATTTCAATTTGTTGCTCTTCACAGTTTTCTTGTTTTCAGTGAATGCCTTCAGACATTGTCTCGGGTTGAAATCTAGCCAAGGCAAAAACAAAAAAGCCTTCGATGGGAATTGAAAGAAAAAGATATATCGTTCTCAATGCATTGAAAAGAGTGGCTTTTAAGAGAATACAAGACAAATGGCCGTTTTAAGCAATGATGATTTCTGCACTAAAATATTTTTTCCTGAAGGAGTTGAGGCAGACAAAACTCACATATCTCACTGTAGCAACAACAGCTACATTGTTCACTTATTAACACAATTTCCTCACGTCCGTTGACTCTTTTGAAGTCTGATGTGTGAAAATGAGGTGGAAGTGAGTGAACAATGCAACACTTGCTGGAGTAGAAACCCCTCCTGAATGTTCAGTCGGCGCTGTAAAGGACAGCAGGTTGAATACTAGTAGTACTCTGGCTAAACCAGGCATGCTGTGTATCGTCAGTGACCTTCAACAAACCTCGGACTAACACAAGACTATCCAGGAACTGGGAAACCTGCTCCACACTGCTTGTTGATGCCCGTGAATGTGTGACTTTTCACAAAAGCCTTTTGATAGGTTTGCCCGTGGTTCAGATAGTAGATGTAATTGCTGCAGTGTTGATAACAAAGCTGACATTCTGCTGCTGCTATAACTGTGGCTTCCTAGTCCTATAGACACTAAATGTGTATAAATCTCTACGCTATATCAGCCCCATTAGTCTGCTGTGATCATTACACACACAACAAAACAAACAGGATGGGAGCGATGACCCTGTTGTGTCCTGAGTGTTAGAGGAACGGCCAAGTTGTGACCAAATTCAGTAATGTTAAAACAGTTTACCCCGTGTACCTGGCCCATTTTAGGACACCTCAGACTGAGCTTATCGTCTTATTTCTACAGCTTTTATCAGTCCAAGAAAATGCGAAGGCTGTTATCAAACGAACTTATCAATGCAAATGTGCTGGTGGTAATGGTACCATGGTAATATTAGCAAGCTACCACTGACATTAGCAAGTTAACAAGTCTATAATTAGCAACCTGTGACGTATTTTCTTTTACCAGTGCCACTGAAATGATTAGGCATGAGCACATTTATCATACACTTATCTTTACAATTACTCCAGTGTGGGATTTGTTAATATTACAGGTTTTAATAGACGTAATGTTTTGGGGAATTAAATCCTCCACTATTTCAGCCGTGTGTGTTTTAAGATGGCTCCACAGAGCAGGTGGGGTTAGAATTAGGAGGACCGGTGGCACGCAGGTTGAAATGGGCGGCACGTCAGAAAGAAACAGTCACATGCATCCAAACACATTAGAGCGCGTTAGAGCAGTGTGGTGTGGCGTGTTTGTGGCGGGCCTGCATGTCATGGTAACCATGTGAATCGCAGTTGAAACCTAAATGTAGTGGAAAGACGCTGGGAAAATAGTGAGTGAATTTCTTGCTTGAACTTCTGATTTTTTTGCTCGGGTGAGCATGTCTGGAGGCGGAGACGGGTGTGTGTGTGTGTGTGTGTGTGTGTGTGTGTGTGTGTGTGTGTGTCTGTGTGTGTGTCTGTGTGTGTGTGTGTGTGTGTGTGTGTGTGTGTGTGTGTGTGTGTGTGTGTCTGTGTGTGTGTGTGTGTGTGTGCGCTAAACCGCCGCACAAAAAGATTTGGATGTTTTTTGATACAGAAATGGCAGCACAGCAGTGTTTGTTGGTTAACTCTCGCTCCTTGCTGTGTTAAACACACACACACACCATCAGCCAGGCGCCAGCATGTGGTAGCTTCAGTTGAGTCACAGTTGTCTTGTCACCCCTCCTTGCTATGAACCTATTTGACCCGGTCACACACACACACACGTACACAAACAAAAGACGCAACACACACCAGATGCAAACATGTGTTTGGATCCCCAAAAGTAAATCAAAAAAGATGAAATAACACACACTCAATGCCTCTTTTTCATTTTGACCCACACAATAAAAGCACCCACCTCTTCCTTACCTCCTGAAGTGTAGACATTCACACCCCTCTGAGACTCTGACAACAGGACTCATCTGTCATCACACACACACACACACCTACACACACACACAGACACACACCTGCACACACACACACACACACACACACACACACACACACACACACACACACATATATAACAGAGGGGGAGAAAATAATGACCAGTGTGTGTGTGTGAGAGAGAGAGCGTGTGTGCAAACAGCATGCACATTCCTGGAGCCGCTGACCCGGGCTCTGTGGGTAACCATGACGACCACTGCTTCACCATGGAGACGACCGTTACTCCCTTTACTCGCCCTCCTCTCCTCCTCCTCTCTTGCTCCCTACTCCCCCCCCCCCCTGTTCCCTGTTCTCCGTTCTCCTCCCTCCGTGTGTCTCTCCGTTCACCAATGATATCAGTCGATCCTCAACACACCAGCCAGGTGGACTCTCCATCACTCTGTTTCTCTCACTGTCCGTCTCTCCTGGTCCTCCCTGTATTTCTGCTTTTCTTTCACGTTCCTTTCTTTCCTCTCGATAAAAGGATAAAGATATATTCTATATTGTTGTTATTGTCCAACAGTAACAACAAAAAGACCACGGGTGTTTTCATATGCGGCATGATGGATTCGTTCTGCGCCCGAGTGCGATGGCCCCCCCTCCTCTCCAGTCCCCTGCAGCTCAGCCTTCACATTAGTCATGTAGTTCAATATCCAAGTCCTCTTTATGTTGTTGCTACAGTGTAGATACCAAGATACCAAGCCCATACGAGTCGATCTTTGCTTTTGTTTATATTTTGGACAGCCGTGGCATTGAGAACAGCCTGCCCTCTCAAAACCACCCGCTGTCTGCTTCTCGTGTTAAATATCACTCCACCTCCGTGTTTTGGTACACTGGTTTTTTCGCACCTGATGCGAATTCTACCCGAGTTCACGTGAAGCGTACTCGAGATTCCCTTTCAAGTGGAACGAAGCAGGCCAGAGCTCACAGAGCGTTCACACTCATCACACAAGCTGGACTTTGGGGTGGAGTGCACTGGAATCCAGGCCCCCGGGTCGCTGACGTGAAAACGTCCTGAAACTGGCAATGAATTGATCCCTCTAATGAGTATTGTCTGTGAGGCTGAAGCCTGATCTAACTTTTTCCTCTGTGCTATAGAGCTCCATTGTTAAAAACACTGGGGGACCTGACTCCTTATTACCATGAACACACACACTGTAGTTATTTTAAGCTGATCCGACATTCACCATCAAGCTAATTAAAAGTACTTACTAGAGCACGAAAATGTGTATTGATGCGCCATTGAGAACATTTGCTAAAAACTACATTACCCAGCTGTTTGAGGAAGTAGTTCAGCCTTTTTAATCTGTACCTATCTGTTGTATGTTGCTATAATGTATTTAAATGTTATGTTTTGGTGCTGAATGCACAGACAGAGTAGGGACGTTGATAAGTTATGCTAGAGAAACTAACGCACTGTTGGTTTCGTTAATTTCATGGGATTTGCTGACAATGAGAGGAACACCATATAGACTAACACTGGGCTTATTCTTTCAGGTGTTTAAATGGTTTACATACTAACCAAACTTTTTAATAACCTTGGATTTGGATACATGGATTTCAGGTCAGCCAAACCTTTTCTTCTCTTTTTACTTTCACCAACAACTGTTGTTTCTCCGTTTCTCAGCAAGACTTTTATCAAAACGGATACTGGAATTTAGTGTGTGGATGAAAGCAACCCGGTTTGCTCAAATTCAAAGGCAGCTCTGAGCATTGGCAGCCCCAAATAGCAACACCAGGTAACAGTCGGAGGTGACATTTGCATAGAACAAACAACACTTTCATGCTTACCAATCTGGCGGGTCGGTGATTGTTTATTCCAAAGGAAACCAAAGGGACTCGCTCAAAGGTAAAAGATCTTACACTGGTGGGTCCAGCTTTCCTTTTTTTTTTGAAGAAGAAGAAGGCTGTTTTGTCACTTCCTGTGTTTCTTTCCCACCAGTGATCATAACTGACATCTCGGGTGAATCTACAGCTTCTTCGTCAACGCCGTTGTTCTCTTTTACAGCCACAGCTCATGATTTAGGTCTAGAAATGTGTCCGGTTTTGAGATGTTATATGATGTGATAAATCAATTGTCCTCCTCGTATTGAGCTGCACTCACGCCACAAAGTGACGTTTGCAAGTCCACGTGACATTGGTGGAAGCTTGGAAGACGTAGCGACTCCTTGCTGGGCTAGTTCTGGTTCTGAACTAATTAGCTTTCCCTGTGGATACGTCGTTTCCAACAAAAATAATCTCTGAACACGTTTTTTTGAGATGACCCGATAACTGACAAACGGCACTATAAACATTGCCTTCGTGACAGAGGCAAGTATCAGGCACATTGCTAAAGGGCATCGCGTGGATTTGTTTTGCTACTTCTTTGCCTGTGCACGTACACAACCAGTCCACCCACACTTTGCTGTCACTACGTCTTGAATCACTACTTCCCGGCCTCCACACATTAATGTGACTGATCTGATTTTTGTGGGTGGTAAAGTCTGACCTTCACTCGGTGACGTTTCAGACAGGATGTCCTGGAGATATGTTACAGCGCAGACAGGGCAGACTGTCGAGGGTGGCTCATGATCATATAGTTATCAGCCGAATTCATCCCTAGAAAATGTTAAATAAATGGGCCGTAAGAGAACCCTTTCCTCAGCTGTACCCTAAATTGAATTGGGAGGAAGAGTGATGAGCTACTCCTTTGTGTGTCTGCAGAGGTGAACACCTTCTCTCCTCACCTGCTGTTCGCTGTGCTTTCAAAAAGTCAATTTTTCTGGAATTTAGAAAGGCAGGCTCATTTTAAGATAGATGACTATGGATCTTTGAAATCTTATTAAGGATACTGAATGGATTTTGTGGGCCTCAGGGTCAGAAAACTTGCACGACCAATAAAATATCACATAATAAAACTCTCCAGATCGAAGAAAAACCTGAAAATGTGAGATGTGAGCAGCAACCTTTTTCCACCCGCTAAAGGCAGAATCAACAGCTCTTTATTAAACCTGTTGTTTACCTTAATGTTGTATCACTTTTCAAGTAATGTTGCAGCTATTAACATGTACCGGCATGTCAACAGCAGTTCATTGAGGAAGTTTTGTGTCTAATTAAAAAACGTAGGTGTCAACTGTTCAGCTTTTCCTGGCACACACTGCGTTAATATCGGACACATCCTTCACACCTTTGCGATGGTGTGATGTGGAAATGAAACTGAATGTGTCAAAAAGTGAACAAGCCTCGCAAGTATTATTATTATTAGTATTAGTGGTTGAAGGCCGGTGCCATTGTTGTCCCACTTCTTTCGTCTCATCTCATTTTTCTGCTCAACTTTGTTGCTTTTCATCTGCATTTTGTTTCTTTTCCTTCCTGTTATTTTTCTCTTATAATGTTTGGGGTTATTGATTGACAGGTGTCTCAGCCTTGGCAGTTGGTGTTTGCTTGTGCCACCTCATTTCGGCTCAGGCTCTGCTCCGTTGCCCAAGTGATAGATTTTCTGTCTCCCAACATTTAACGTGGTAAACCCAAACTCCAGGCTTAAAAAGAATGCTCCTCGAGACTCTCCAACTCTCAACTTCATTGCTCTTGTCAAGGTTTGTTTGTATGCTTTTGTTATTTACTCTACTTGAGAGGATGCTTGAAGTGATTTTTCAATTTCCACGTAACAAGCTCCAAGGTTTGCCCGTCTGAACGACCTCTGTCTTTTGTTTCATAAAACACTCACAGGGTCAGATTTGGAGGAAAATGTATCACAAAATTTAAAATGCAGCGTAGAAGCCATTAGAAGCTTGCTGTTGATGATTTCATATGGTAATTACTGTAATCTCTCCAAAGGAATATGCCTTATTGATGATAGAAATGCAGCACATGGCACCACTGAATATCGTAGTAGGAGGAGATGTCGACTAAACCCTGTAATCAGAGTCTTGTCACGCCAGTTTTGTTGCTCACTTTTCTTTCGCTTTCTTCCTTTCCCTGCCTCCTTCTCTGCACTAAAACTGAGCATCTAATAAAGCAGAAACAACACGAAAAACAAAACCCCATATGTCTAAAGATAGTACAGGTGAAATTGTAGGCAGCCGGCGCTGTCTCCATACATATTATTGCAGAGCGGTGGCGTCATGCACCAACAAAGGTGACACCATAGCTAAGTCTGCCGTCGCTGTTTTTAGTTTTTTTTTTCTTCCTCCTGTCTTTCTTTTATCTCACCACCTCCACTCCTCCCCTACATTCATCTCTCCTGTCTGTTCATCAGAAGCCTTTCGCTCCTCATCACCTCCTTTTTTCATCTCTTGTCAAATGATCTTGGAGACCGGTTTGATCCCCAGACCAACTCCCTTCTCCACCCCTCCCGTCAATCTGTCAGCCTCGCTCTATTCCTGATTGTCTGCCTTTTTTCTCCCCGCTCATTCGTATGCACATCTGGCTTCCTTTTTCTCACTCTGTCTTTCTCTTTTGTTGCTCTTCTGTTGTCACTTTACATGTCTTTTTATCCTCTTCTAACCTTTCTATTCTTTTTTTGTCCATTCCATCTTGTCTCCTATTCCGTCTCTCTTATTTTCCCTTCGTTGACCTTCTACTTTTCTCTCTGTCATCCTCTTCATCTTCTGTATTTCCATCTGACTTTCTCCATTACGCTATGTTGAACTTTTCTGCCTCTCATCAGAGGCTACAGAAATTTGTCTTCTGAACATTGCTGGCCCAAAAACACACAAAGGCCATTAAGGGTTTATCACACAACAATCATCTGCCAGAATTTTCCAAATGCTCAGTTTGTCCTGCGAAGATCACCAGCATTGTCCTATTTAACCACCTCGGAACATTGTTGCTGGTTGAAAATGTTGTTGCGCTGTTGTGAACGCAGTCTTCAAGCCCCCATCGTCTGACTTTTCTTCTGCGACCTTCAAACCATTTTTGTCTCATAGCTTGTAATTCTCTCCCTCACTCTCTCCCTTCTCTTGAATGCCAGCCCTATTTCTTTACCTCTTATCTATCATTTCCTTTTGTCTCTCCTGTATTGTCTTCTGCCATTAGCTTACCAGTCTGTCTCTCCACTCCTCAGTCAGTTTTTCCTGAAGGCTTTTGACCCTCCTTCCCCTCCTCCCTCTACATTATTTTCTGTTTCCACTCTGTTCCTTTTCTCCTCGCGCCCTCCTCTCATTGACATTTCTCTATCTCTCTCTCTCTCGACGGCTCTTTCTTTCACTCCACAGGTCTCTCCACCGCCATTCGCTCTCCTTGCCCGCCATCCCACCGCCACTCTCACACACACACACACACACACACACACACACACACACTCACACACACACGCACACACATGCACTCTTTCCTCATTCATATTCCACCTGTGTCAGCCTCCTTGGAGTTGTCTGAGGGAATCAAATCCACCTTCAAATTCATCTTTTTATTCTTCCTATTCCCTCTCCGACTCAAGGTCTTATTCTTTTCTCTATTCTTCTCCTCTCTGTAGTGTGTGTTTGAGTGAGTGAGTGAGTGAGTAAGTATAATGGTGGGTGTAGATTTTGTTGTTAACACCGACGCAAAATATATGAAAAAATACTCACAAATCAGTAGACGTAAGTTCAGTATCTACACATTGACATAAAATTGCATTGTCGGAATTCATCCTGCATACCTTTCCCTAAAAGTAGAAGATAAAACAGACAAGGACACGGTGAAATACAAAAAGAAACGGGGTGAAAAAGAGGAGAGTCTCTGTCTAGTCTCTGTAGAGGACAGTCAAGGATGCTTGCAGCTTTGAAAGGTATTTCCAGTTTTATTAGATGTTTTTTTTTTTTAATGAGGAAGCACTGTAACACACTTCTGTTGGCAGTTCGAGGCTAAACACAACTTAAAGGAATTCTTTTTGCAGAAAATAAGCTTTATGGATAACACAAGTTTATGATACTAAACATTTTGTTCAGCCAGATAATCTTCACAAAGCAACACCGCTTTTTTGATTTTAGTAGTAAAAAGCTCACATCAGGCTACGAACGAACTACACAGCGGTCGCATGAGCATGAGTCCACACAAGGTGAAGGTGGACTCGTCGACGTGATGAGGTTTTGTACTGTCATTGAGCAACTTGTTAGCAACCACCTATTTTAAGACAATAAAATGCTTCAAAATTCACAAGTGGGTCATTTACCAAATGCTATATTGTAGAAGAAAATATTGAAACATGTCAAGCTTGTGTTAACCACAGACCTTATTTCAGACGTCGAACCAAAACCCATTCAAAAAACCCATCGGCCTCAAGATAGGTCAGGGAACCGGAAGTGCAAACCTGCTCACTGATTGGTTTTAGGACTCGTCTCTGCAGCACTATATCGACGTACAGTATCCGTAATCACAGAGAGCAGAAAGAAACCGAACAGAGCTTCTTCCATTTGAGAAGCCGTCTTCTGAGGCTGTCTGCTTTTCTTCACCACATGTTGGCTGCGATGCACCGCTCTGTTGTTTGTGAATCAACCGGGCAAAAAAGAAGAGATTAAGCATATTTCCTCTTCTTTAATCGTTTCTGTGTCATGGGAGATCTTTCTGATCTTTCTGTCATATTCACACGGAAATGGCGTCGGCCCAGCATGGCCTGTGCATTATTCCTCCCCCTTCTCTCTCTCTCTCTCTCTCTCTCTCTCTCTCTCTCTCACTCTCTGACAGGCTGGTGGGTCTCCTCTGAGAGCTGACCTTTCTCCTGAAGGAGAGAGAGGGGAAGCGAACGAAGCGAGAGAGGTAGTGATGTGTGTAAATGAGTGAATGATAATTTACTGTCATAGGAAGATAAGATGCTTGTGTGTTGTCTGACAGAGTTGTGCATACAATGTATAGTCTGTTAGGATGGATGGTGAAGTGAATGATGAGTTTGTGTGTTTGTGTGTTTTTAATCATATGTCTGAAAATGATTGCTTGTTTACGTGTTGTGTGTCACACTTGGTCAAGTGTGTAAGTGAGAAAATAGATAAAAAGGGGCGTGTGATTGTGCGCGTGTGTGTATACCATATGCTCATGGCTTTTGTATATGTGTGTGTGTGTGCGTGTGTGTGTGTGTGTGTGGTTAACTGATAGTAAATGGAGATATTTGCAGCATTGTGCATGCCTTCATGTGGTAACCATGACGACGTCACAGTAGGAGAGGCTGAGGCTGTCTAAATGCATTATGTTATCAATGTTTAACCCCCAAAACACAAACACACACACACACACACACGCACACACACACACACACACACACACACACACACACACGCACACACACACACACACACACACATGCTATATACAGCAAATATACTCTCACTGTTTGTGAATACAGCTGGTAAACACACACACACACACACACACACACACACACACACACACACACAGTGGCTGCTTGGCTACTCACACACAACCCATCCATTTACATGAAAATACACTCATGATGCCAAGCTGCGGGTGTGTGGCACTCCAGCCTCGAAGTGGAGAAACCTCACACACACACTCTCTCACACACACACACACACACACATAAACACACAAACAGATGCGTACACACTCAAATGGAGCGAGAAGAAAACCTGTTAACACTCAGAGGGAAGCATGCAGGTCTCTGAAGTACTTTGAGAACACAATGTTGAGTGGTTTTTTTTATACGTATTTTACGTACTTCACTAACTAGAAACCACCAATTTATATAAAGAATATAATACACATATAAATATAAAATACACATAATGACAAACAAGCAAGAAATACATGTTGGGTTTTAAAAAATTCTCGTAAAGACATTTAAATCCAATCTATCAAACAGGGGGCTTGTTGACAACCTGTCTGATCGTCTTTGCGATCATGTTTCTGTTAGATAGAAATAATGGCCAATACTACGAAATTAAGATCCAAGTTGAAAGAAACTGAAATTACTCTCATTCGAGGTCAGCAGCGGCAATCAGACACTGTATTCAGGGAGAAATCCACCACACAAGAGGTAAATCTACACTTTCTGCACCAATAGTTGCCTGAATGAACCAGAAGGTGATGCAGCACATGTTTAAATCAGAGGAAGCACAGCTATCACCCTGAAAACAAATCCCCATTCATCCTCTTTCTCTGGTATTGTCGCTTACTGTTGCTCTTTCCACCTGTTGTGAAAGCAGTTGGATGCGATTTCAATGCATCTTGGGAAATGTAGGAGCTGAATTAGAGGTAGGGAAAGCAGCTTTTCTTATAAATAAATACATCACAACACTTAATCTAAAAGTATCTCCTGGCGTACTGTGAACATCTCAGACTGATGATATCTAACAATGTAAAAGGATCTGAAGGAGGGTTTTCTCTTCTGATGATATTGAGGTAAAGACGTGTTTCCAAATACTATCCATCACCTCGCTGTGTGTGTGTGTGTGTGTGTGTGTGTGTGTGTGTGTGTGACAGATACTGCAGGTGTGTGGGTGGTGGAGACAAGAATTGGATGGAGAAAGAGAGAATGAGAAAGTGAACAAGAGAGAGAGAAAGAGAGAGAGTGAATCATTCCCTGAACAGACCACCTCGACAGCGTGATATCAGATGCATTATTTGATGATTGGATCGCTGGCTACAAAAGCTGATAGATCTCCGCCTGAAATTGATTTCTGTCTGGATGTGACTCGCACACACACACACGCACACGCACACGCACACACACACACACACACACACACACACACATACACACACACACACACAGAGGCTATGAGACAGAAAGCCAGGGGAAACTAATTACCAGTTTACGGAGTGTCTGAGAAACCTGAACCTGAAGGAAAACACCTGAAGGACTGGCAGGCTGGCAACGAGAGACAAAATAAATTGGGAAATTAATGTTCTATTATTGGACTGAGAGTGTGTGCGGGCTGTTATTTTAAAGGGTATGATGATTTGATCGCCTTTAGGGTGACTCTTGGTCCTTCTCAGGGGCAGTTTTATTGGACTATGAAAAAATAATACAGTTTGCATATTGGCAAATACAAGCTGAGTGTGAGAGGCTAAGATTTCTTTCATTTTAAATTAGCATGCACCCAATTGTAATCGGCACAGAGCAAATGATTTTTCTGCTGCTCCAGGCTGGGCAAGTTCATTTGTACCCCCATGTTCTCAGATTATCCAGGATTGTATTATTGTTAAAGAGCATCATGCCTTTTTTTTCTGGCCTCACTTGTGTTCATGAATGTGGTTTTCTAGGTAGATGTGCATGTCTGTTTGAACTTCAATTAGAAATGGTGCATTCTCTTGTTGCACAGGCGATAACAGTGGTGTGTGCATGTGAAGGACGGTGGATAAAGTATAGTCAGTGTTCACTATAAGACAAACTATCCCTAAGAATCAAAGTCATTTTCAGACTGCCGACTGCGAGCCGGGCCTTATCGCCCGACTTTAGTGACTGACTCCTAATGCTCTTGTGGCTGAATGGGAACAAATCCCTGCAGCCAGGTTACCAAATCCTGTGAAAAGCCTCCCAGAGGAGCTGTGGTAGCAACATATAAATGCCCATGGATTTTGAATGAGCTCTTCAACAATGTCACAGCACAGGTAATACTGATCAAATGATTTGTTGTTATGTGTAGGGGATTTCATTCCCACTAAGCCTTTTAGCTGTACCAGCCACAGGCCACAACAGCAGTTCAAAAGAAGGCCCTGGGTGTCCACACTAGAAAGGATGCAGGCCTTACTTAAACCTTGGTGAGCTCCACTAACTTCAAATCTTTGAGTTTGGGTGACGTATTCCTTTATTACAATGGTCTCACTCCCAGGGCGACGCTTGGGCAGTAACCCCGCAGCTTCTTAATACCGACACACAAGGCACCCTTTAGTGTCTGAATGAGATGCGCCAGGTTTTCAACTGACTCCAATGTAAACCCACCTGCATCATTATTCATTTTCACTTTCAGTTTCCGTCAGAGCTATTAGATTTGCTGAAGAGAAGAAGAGCTGGTGAAAAGCTGGCTCTGTAATATTTAGCAGCATATGTATCAGTCTGACTTGCTTGATTTATGGCTGTACTATTGTAGCTGTGTTATGAGTTGACTTACCTTGGTTATGAGTTATGTGTTGGCCTGTATTATTGTTTAAGCACAATGCTGCAGACAGTTTACAGGATTATGTTTTTTTTTCCTATTTTGGCTGAGTATGCTCTAATTAAATGGAGATATTCTAATTATATATTTCAAGGGAATAACTAAATAAGAACGTTTCTAGTTTAATGAACGCATGTCTTTGTTTGGAAGGTAATGGCATTTGTGTAAATTCTTTCTGGGAAGGTTTTCAACCTGACTCTACTGCCAATCACAATAACTCTTAGTGCTCTCATTACTTTTACTAAAGCAAAACTGGGCTGTAACGAAGAAAACAAACCAAAGGGAGTTTAGAATAATAATAGAGTAAAAGAGTGAGTTGTAAATGTAATATGTTATGCAGTAATGCAATATAACAAAAATAATTGTAAGAAATGAATCTGAATTGTATTATGTTTGGCATAGGCCTATATTATTAGATATTTAACTTTTAATGGACTAACGTTATGGGTTCCAGTCTGTTACATTTCTGTGCGCTCACGTGTGAAAGTCAATGCTCTGCGTAAGCCTCTACGTGATACAGTTCAAAGTGGTCTGAGACTGATTTGATGTGCTGTGTTAATTGGCTTTATGGCAAACTTGGCACTATTGTCTTTTGGTACTGAATGCGACACGTCACGCAATAGCTGGACTGTGTACTGATGTGAGTTATGTAAACACGTGTTTACCACCAAGGTCGCAGAAAACACGTGGTTAATGTTGAGAATTCAAACAAAACCACTTGCTTAG
Organism: Pholis gunnellus; assembly: GCF_910591455.1. Taxonomy (NCBI): domain Eukaryota; kingdom Metazoa; phylum Chordata; class Actinopteri; order Perciformes; family Pholidae; genus Pholis; species Pholis gunnellus. Next base: position 18,474,890 of record NC_136536.1, on the reverse strand, counting down.
GTTTAGGCAACAAAACCACTCGAGGTTTAGGAAAAACATCATTACCTACACTGCGGTGAAGGCCTATCAATTGATAATAAAAGTAAAAAGATAAAATGACCATTATCCTTTAAACTTCCTTCCTTTAGTGGCTGTGACTCATCCAGTAATATTTAAACTTGTTAGCTTGTTCAGTACCGTCAACTAAAATGACAGAAATGGTCTTGTAGTGGCTTGTCACATGTGAACATTTGTTGCCTTTCTCCCATTCAAATTATTGTAAATTGAAAAGTTTAGAAAATTAAGATACTTTAAGCGTCTTTGGATCTAGTTGAAATGACAGCGGCGACATTTGTTATTTGCAGCACTAATTTACTTTCAGAAATAAGTCAGATGATGCAAAAAATAGCAAAACGACCTTTAAAAAGCAGGTAAACCGACTTTAGGCTCACCTTCTGCTATATTCTGTATAAGAGTAACATTAGTGGTCATGGTGGTGTTGTTACTGGTACGTGTGTGTGTGTGTGTGTGTGTGTGTGTGTGTGTGTGTGTGTTGGGTTGGGGGGTTACCTCTCTGTCAGAACTCTTCTGTCACACTCGGTAATGATCAAAGCTCTCCCTGGGACCCCCTACCGTACACACTCACAGCCAACCAGCCAACTGGACAGGAATTGCTCAGCCATGCAGCCCGCGCTCCACACGGCTCATACAGGATCTCTCACACACACACTTTAACGTACACACATGCATGCACGCTACTGCTCTCCTGTTTTGTGTCTTTCTTCCCTCCAAAACCTTCTTTTCTTTTTTCTTCACAGTGCTCTTCCAGCTCTTCAGTTTCCAGTAAAAAGCTCTCTGTTTAATCACCGCTCTCCGTGTCTTCTCCTGCAGGTTCATCTTGCTGTTACGCTGCGTTTTTTCGTTCTGCTTCTTGTGCTGGTTCACAGTCTCTTTCTTTATAGTCCTTCTTACTCTGCTCACTTTGTTATCAGATTCAATGTTCAAGACTTCCACTTCAGCCTGTTTGCTTTCCTGTCGTGATCATAGAATTTCATTCTTTCAGTCTTTCTTGCTTCACTTCGATTATTGTGATTGATGCCTTTGTGTGACACCTCCAACCTTTTCATTCACCTTTCGTAGGCCTCATTTTCACCAAGAAAATAATGCCTCTGCTTAATTATCAGTCCCTGAAAACTTCACAAGACTCATAATGTAGCGTCAGGTCTTCTCAGGGTTGTACTTTATTTTGTCAACAGGTTACAACCCCTGAAAAACTAAACGCTGTTGGACTGTCGTCCATGCAATTACTGGAGGGATTGAAACCCTCTCCCTTCATTATAAACCACTCATTCATGTTACGATTCTGTCATTTTATAGGAGAGCAGGCATCCCACCATCCTCCTCCTCCTCCAAGCCCTGCGACAGCCCGCAGAGCAGAGAGACAGGAAATGGAGCAAAGAGACGCGACAGCCCAGCACGAGATTGGAACCAAACCCACACACACGCGCACACATCTGCACTGATACACCGAAACCACCAGGAAGCCCCATTTGTTTTCTGGCTTGCCGCCCTCAGAGATGCTTTTCTGCTTCGCTCACGACTGTCTAACATGCTGGGATATAGTTTTAGATGAGCTATAAATGCTTTGGATCCCACGTTAGGAAATATGTTGACCTCTAACTCTGTGGTGGTCAGGCCTATTAGCTACAGCGGCTTTGACGTTTATATATATTCTTTTCAATTCAGCATTTGCTTTCAACTTTGTGTTCCAATGTCTGTTTCATCCTGCATTAGTAATATATACATGAAGGCCTACATGTGTTGCTGCAGAAGCAAGAAAAAGTCCATTCATAGCAACTAGTCTCAAAACAGTAAAGCCTTGTTTTCTTCATGGAATTAATATCACTGTGAACTGCAGAGTCTCTCATTTCATTTACAATGGGAGCAGATTTATTAAATCTTATTGTGTCATATTAGACATATATTCGTACAGTTTGTCTCCACCACTGGCATTGGTGCGTTGCTCCACCTTAAGACACTGCCAACCCACCTGAAAGAATCTCATTAGTAACGGTTTGAGACGAGGCTTTTCTGATGTGCTGTTTCAGGGGCTTCTCAATGCTAATAACAGCATGGATTTTAACTTGACAGAAATAGCCCAGTCGAAACGAATCCAAGCTATTCCTGCCTTGTGTGTTAATCTAGACAAAATGCATCACTAAACTGCCAGCGTAAACTCATCATAAGCTGCCGCACATTTCTCAGTGGAAATGTGAAACCTAATTCAGACCCCAGAACTGGATCACTAACCTCGGCCGCTCACAGATTACTGTACTATAGCTGGCCGGGGCTGAGTGTGCACTGCACCCAGAACAAAGCAGAGACAGCGAGAAAAGACAGAGAGGATAAAAGAGCAAGAGAGAAACCCAGAGAGGACAATTTTGAAAAAAAAAAAATTCCCGTCATCGGCTCTGTGGTGCTGAAATCCCCTCTCTCAGCTCTCTGGCTGGTGAACAAGCAGGGAGCCACAATAGCCAGCAGATTCCCCCGGATTTGGAGCACAAAGGGTGGGCAGTCGTCCACCCAATAACCCTCAAAACCCCCACCACCCTGCCACATGCATCCCTCCTCTCCCTTATCGCCCCACACTCCATCCCTCCATCCACATGGCCTTCCATTCGATCTGACCGTCAGTGGCTGCTGCAGTAACCGGCCAACTGAAACGATAGAATACACAGTGAATGCATGTGTGTGTGTGCACACACACTTATCCAATAAATCCTGGAGATTTAGCCAACTGTCACCGTCCTGCCAGACAATAATGTCATAGTTGTGGTAATTGGAGTTTTGCTCCAAGCACAAACACACATGTTTGTGTATGTGTGTGAGGACAATAACGGAGCCCGTCTTCATTCCTAAACGCCAATCCTGCTTCTAATTTGAATCATACATTCAATCTAAAATAGACTTGAATTACCTCACTTTGCAGAAATAGCAATTGTATAAAAAGTGTTCCACGTGATAAACACACTGACTTTCCATTAGCTCTGATATGTGTTTATAAAGTTTAAGTGCAGGCTCATTAAAAGTTACTTGCTCTCGTCACACATGGACCCAGCGGAGGAAAGCCCTTGACCCATTTCCAGTCCCCACCCTTAGCTTAAGAAATTCATGCCTTTAAATTTATTGCAGCCAGGTGTTTAGTGCACTTGAGTTTGGCATAATCATTGGGTTGGTCTCAGACAATTAAACAATGAGACGATTTAGCTCAATTAATGACTAATGTCTAATGTCTCAGGCACTGTTATGTTCCTGCCTGAAGCGAAGGTACAGAGACGACAGCAGGTGGCTGAGTGTAGCACAGCGATGGAGCATCCACTTAGCCAAGTTACAACTAACAATTGTGTGTGTGTGTGTATGTGATTCTGCATTTCCATGACAGTTTGCCAAAGCCTGACTCTAATCACCGGGAGTGTGCCACTTGTGTCTGCCATGACAGTGATAGTAATTGCGGCAGCATTTGGCTCCACTGCTAATAGAAGTGTGATGAGCAGTCGGGCGTCCGTTGGGACTGATCGCCTCTTCAGAAATGGACAACATGCGTTTAGTACGACTCAGCAGTGAGTTAAAAAAAAAAAAGAAAGAAATAATGCAGTTTTAATGTTTATTTTAATTATTTATGATGAATGCTCATCTGTGAGGAAAAGATGGTGGAGGGCAAATAATGGATATATAAAGGGCGAGGGTCTATGACTAATGCAGAAGAGCATAATCGCAAACCGTTAGGAAGTGTACCATCTCAAAACTAAAAGGGCACAGACCTCCGCTAAGGCCGTTTCCATGAGAGAAAAATAAAGCGTGTATCCGCCTTCTGATTTGGATCTGCTCTGAAATGCAATGGGTTCTTCCTTGGCCCACGCTATAGCCTTCAACCACGTTTCATGAATATCAGGCCGGGAGTTTTTCTATCAATCTGCTGATGAACAGAAATACACACAAACTGAACCAAGAACATAACCTCCTTGGTGGAGGTAATGAATCCCCTATGGAGTTGCAAACAACACTTTGCTTTATTTTTTGGCTTTAAAGGACCACTCCATACTGCCTAAATGAGCTTCCCTGTAGGCTGAGGTCCCTATCAGAGACAGGGTTAGGGACTCAGAACAACTGAAATCCAGTGTATATACTGTGGATTTGGCATCTAATCAGGATGGCTCCTATTCTATCTAACTAGGGGGAGATGTTGGGCTCGACCTAGAGTATCCTCCCAGGATGCCCCTGGAGGAGCTGCAGGACGTGGCTGGGCAGATAGACATCTGGGCTGCTTTGCTTAGCTTGCTGCCACAGTGAGCCAGACCAGGATAAGTGATGGAAAATGGAAAGATGGATTGGGGGATGATTCATGTGGTTTTGTACATTTTAGCCCTATATATGAATCATGTATAAACTACATCAAACAAACAAAAAAGCACAGGTGATGAACTACCTTTGAAGGTAACCTTTTGCTATTTCAGTGTATATTAGAACGCTCTGTGTACATTCACAATTTGGTTTGTTAGAGCTTTCAATGGTATCTCACAATGTTGATCAGCTGATTGAGCTTCCGGATTTGAACTTTTGACAACAGACTTGATGAATGTAATCGTTGATCAATGCTATACGGCTGTCAAGTCTCAAATGATGATGTCAGCTCTTTTGTTAAAGGCTCTACCAAAGAAGAATATTCAAAGCAGTATGTGTACACAACTGCATTGTCACGAAGAACCTGATAAAACTATTTTGAAGATACTGAGTGGGTAATTTTTGCTGATACATGTTTACCTGTGCGTGACACAGCACTGGTCATGAAATATTTTCACATCTTACTCTTTGCTCAGAGATTTTATATACACCAGTTTCATGCAGCTCCAAACATGCAATCAGTCCTAAACCCACAGGTTAACTCCGAAATGTCACACAATCTGTTATTACTGCAGTATTATCAATCAATAAGTCGAAGGGTTCAAGCTGTTTATAGAGATTTTTTATAGTCAATCCCAACTTTCATTTTTACAACCGTTTTTTTCAAGGCTGCCTTAAGCGGGGACGAGACGCCCGGCCTCTTATCCTGCACCGCTGAGACGGCGTCAAGAGGATCAGCGGCTCAGCTGACCCACAAAAGGTTAAAAAATCTGATTTTCTGCTCTCTTGTAAATGTAACCAGTGACTCATACTAGACTGCCTTCAAAGCTGGCTCCCACTTCCAAACAGTTTCTGGGCAAATGACCAATGCTATCAAAGAAAAAAGCTTTGATTCCCATGGCATGTTTATTGATCATAACACTGGCGTTTGATATGTGCTGCTCGAAGCGGAGCTCTCCCCTGAATATCAATGGAGTCCCACTGACAGGCAGATAGAGTGGGAAAATCATCAAGGGCCTATTCATATATTTCGAATTTTTCTATTGCAGCCTATTCTCATCTGTTATGTTCAATTCTGCCTTGTACTTTTCATTTTCTGCTGTTTTTTCTCTCTCGCTTATTTCAATCCTTTGCCACTTCCTCTTGCTCACCTTCTCTCTTTAACCCACTAATGTTTTGTGGATAATCACAGAGCGTGCCACAGTCAGGCAAAAGCAGCCAGAGTTTGCATGAAACATAAAAATCTAATGATCCTGTCCTTTTTTCAAAGGTTAAAACACCTAAAGCAAAGATGAAAAGACACATCCTTTCTTTGCATTATCATGCTGGTCTTGCACTAATGATCATTCAAATAGTAGATGGAAATGTAATATATGAAAACATACAGCCTTAGTAGGAGCCCACCTGTATGATTACACAAACTTTTATCAAAATTTATTTTTAATGACGTGAACTGACTTTGAAAGATTACTTGAAGTGAAGAATCTATAAACCTTACAGTGCATTGTGATATTTCTGCTAAGATGTGAGAACGTTTTTCTTTGCAGATGCTGAGAAATTAAAATTCCTGTCATTCCCAGACTGACTACTGCATGTTTGATTACAGCTGTGAAATCTCTGTCGTGCTTCACCGCTGCCTCATGCATCACATCCATATTCACAGTACAGAGCAGCCTTCTGCACATTATTACCTTTTTACAACCGTTGCCAGTGCAGGGATACCAACTAATAACTCATGAAGAGTCAAATGCGTTTGTAAATTCTAAACAAAAAACAATTAAGAAATGCCATACTTCATACTGTACATATTTGATCCCTTCAGATTGCTTGGCTTAAAGTGGAAATCCACAAGATCATTTTTATTTGCATGGCTTCTGGATGGAAATGTCAGTCAACTACTTTGGTCCAGACTGAAATATCTCAACAATTATGTGATGGATTGCTAAGAAATTTGGTTAAAACATGTGTGGTCCCCAGAGGATGAAGCACAATAACGTTGATGAGCCACTGACTTTTCATCTGACCGCACCATAAAGCCACATGTTTCCCTTTTGCTGTGAAATATCTCAACATTTACTTGATGGATTGCAACAAAGTTTTGTCCAGATATTCATCTATCAGTATCACTGCTCATGCTAACTTCCCTCTTCTTATTCCAAAAAAGCTGCTGTTGCATTTAACATAGAATTCTCAACTTGCTGAGCACAACAAAACATTATCCAAAAACATGTTCCCAGCCCTTCAAAAGTAAAAGCTTGGGTTACAGATCAGCTGGTGACGAGAGTAGCAAAACCGCCGCTGGTATCATTACAAACACCTGTTTGATATTGCAAATAATCAGGATGGACTGTTAAAGTGACTGATATCTTATCTCTGACATCTTCCTCCAATTTGCACTTGATGTGTGATGGGCAACTTAGCTATTCTTTGTGATGAGCGGAGGAAAAGGGCACTCCAAAATGTCCATTACTGCTCTAAAGTGACGTTTAAGATGTGAAAGGAATGGAATCTGTCTGCAGCCTTTCAGTAGCGTGGATTGTTGTTGCATGCATACATATTTCTGTTGTAACAGCAACTGAGAGACTACAGAGCTTTTCCAAAATTTCAATCAAATCTATTACAGTTTATTCACAAATTCAGCGCTGAGCATGTCAAAAAACATATATTTCATTTGGGATGGTCTCTTTATTTGGTGGTTTAACACACAACGGTACTGTAGTTGTATGGGTGTAAGTTACAGTTAGGGGCTAAGTGATACATTATGTCCTCACTGGGTCCTAAAGACGCACAGACCTGTGGGTGTGTTTGAGGTATGAAATAAGATCTGGGTAGTAACATCCTTTGACATTTGGATCTGAGTGGCTGTCGTCAACATGAGGAAACTTTCATCAGATCCTGTCTTTACGCACCTGCTTCCCATTTTTTTATACTCTCCTTGTCTTCACCTACGGATTTACTCTCCTGTATTTTCTCTTCCTCTGTCCTCCTTTCCTTTTTCCCCCCATCTTCTCTCTCCTTCTCTCCTTTATCATTGGAGCGATGTGTCAATCAGAGCACATTGTGGTTAAATATCACATGTCTGGCACTGTACCTTAAAAAAGCGGTGTGTAGGATTTAGGGGGATTAATAGGCCGAAATATAATATAATATAATATAATATAATATAATACATTAGTGTAATATCACCTAAGAATAATTGTGTTTTTGTTAGCTTTGAATTAGCCGTTTATATCTACATAGGGTGCGGGTCCTTCACGGATTCCGCCATTGGTGTACCGCCATGTTTGTCACCAGAGCGGACAAACCAAACACTGTCTCTAGAGGGAGTTTTTCACATTTTTACGTAACCTGAAGGCCACCGTAGCTCTCCGACGGGGAGAGCAGAGGGGTGTTTAGTTGGATGCTATGTGCAACCTCACCACGAGATGCCACTAAATCCTAAACATTGCTCCTTTAAGGAGTGGTTATCACCATTAGTATTGTAGTAGTCTGGCTTTCAAGGAAGTTCTAGTTTCAAGTTATGGTCAGTGAAAAATCAGCCTTCAAATGGCCTTCAAAACCCAGATGAGTTGACCTTTAACCTCCTCTCATATAATTCCTTCTCACGTGGATCAATAAATACCATTTTCAATAACCTGTGCTGTAACTCGATAGATGGTTTACCTCATCAACAGAAGCACACAACGTCCATGAATGCTGAATCTACTCCGCCCTTATTTAGTCATGAAGGTGGATGTGTATTTTTGTACAGTATCTCGTCAGGGACAGACAGCCTGACACAACGTCATGTTTACTTTGTGAAAACAACCTGTTTCTGATTGTTCATGTTCGAGACAAGGGCTGTTGCTTGTGAGTTCAGCAGCAACAGCAGGATGTGCTTTTGGTGCATGTTAGTGCATGTGAGCGTGCCCCACTGGCTAGCTCTGCAGCTTCTCTGCATACGGCGGTAACAGCTGATAATGCCATCCTGACCGACAGCGTTGTTGCAGAAGTGTAGCCCTCCGCACTCTGTCAGTGCTTTTGCTGTAATTTGCACTGGTAGTCAGGCTGCAACCTCCGGTACTGATGAGTGAAGCCAATGCGAAAGTGTCTTAAAACTGGCATTCTCTCTGCTGGCCAACAGGGGGCGACTCCTCCGGTTGCAAACAGAAGTCAGATTGTCTTGAAGTCTATGACTCTATGTTTCACTTGATTTATCAGTAAACATTGTAAACAGTTTATGGTCTCAATCTCTAGTTTCAAGTCTTCTTCAATGCAGCATGATGTTGATTTAGTAAATGATGGTCCATTTAGAGTCAACTAGACTACAAAGCGGATTATGCTTTAGGGCGGGCTTACTGTGATTGACAGGTCGCTGGCGCTACGAGAGACATCACTTCTCTGCATTCCAAATATGGCCACTTCCGATCACCGGTTGCAAAAAGTCAAAATGGAGATGGCGAAATTGCCGAACTCGAGGCTTCAAAACGGGAGTCCACAAATGTGACATCACAGTGACTACGTCTACTTCTCTGTCTATGCTGGTAGCGCTGTTAGCACTGTTAGCTATGAGCCGCCGGCTCACCGTCGACATGTTGAGAGGTAATTGAAATGCTTCCAATCGTGGATCTTGCCCCTTTGAAAACTGATAAAATGTTAAGTGTTGTGTTTACGGCTTGTTTCCGCTGGCATAAAAACTCAGGTGTAATAAATGGCATTAAAATGTTGACTTTCAGTGGAGTGGGACATTGTGAAAGTTATGTAAGATTTCAGGATTATAAAATAATCTAAACTCATGCTTGGATAATTACATAAATAACGCCTTGAATTCATGAATACTTGACTGTTAAAACAACAGTGATTACACAGTGAACACATCTTTTCAACTCAACAATTGTCATGAACATTTAGATGACAATGTCTAGTTTGGTATTAATGAAGAGCTATTCTGATTATTGAAACCTTATTTCATGTGCTTATGTTTTTTTGGTTTTGTTTCTGTCCGGGATTATGAAATATTCGCCATAACTTTCCGAATGCGACTTCAGCCATGTGTGCACATGCATGTGTGCTGTGTCACCTCTTCTTTATTATCATATCCATCTTTCTCTTTTACTCTAATTAACTCTCGTTTATTGAACTTTATTAAACCAGGCAGTTCATCTAACTTTAATGGCTTGAGAGAAGCAAATGATCCTTTCCCTTTTTTATTTTATTATAACATTGAATGAGGACTGGGGAAGGGTTGGGAGTGTTGTGGCTTCAACGCTCCTATATACTTCATTTTCTATCTTTCTTTTGCTTCTCCACCGCCTATTTCTTACTTCCACACATATTTGCTCCTCTTCTTTCTCACCCCTTCATCTTTCCTCTCACCAGCTCCTGTCTTCTTTCATTTCTTGGTATTTCCTCTCGCTCTCTCCTCTACGTCCCCCATCCTTTCCCCTCTTTTGTCCTCTGTCACCTCCTTTGCCTCCCCTTGCTTCTCCTCCCTCCTCTTAAACTATCCTCTTCTTCCCTTCATCTTAACCTCCTCCTCCTTCTTACCTCCCTTTCATCTCCCCGGCTCCTTCTTCTTAACCATTTGACCATCAATCCTGTCTCCCACTTCTCCCACCCCTGAGGCTCCCACCATCACCTCCTCTTCGTGCCTCCCTCCTCATCCTCCTCCTCCTCCTCCTCCTCTGCCCGGCATGACGTGGGACCAGATCAAGGAACTGTGTTGCCGGGAGTAACAGGGATTGAGAGCGACGCGTTGGAATGCAACTCCAGCCGAGCCCCTGAGAACAGGAGGAGGAGGAGGAGGAGGAGGAGGAGGAAGGGGAGAGCGAGAGCAAGTATTTCCACTTTATCCCTGTGAAGTGTTTCTCCAAAATTCTCTCTTTTTCTTGTCCTATTCACCTCTTAGTTTTCCTCTTCATCTCTTGTGTTTCTGTGTGTCTCTGTCTCGCCTGTAGACACATTGTAGCTGCGTCTCTTTTGTTTTGCCCTCCTCTTTCTCTGAAAAGAGGGTGCCGGTGACTGTTATTCTCCATTTCCTTGCTGCTCTCTCTCCTTATCTCCTTACGGACCCGTCTCTCTCCTCATCTTTTATCTGATATTACATGCATACAACTTTGTTTGGGCTTTTCCTTTCTTTTCTTCTTTTCTTTACTGTCTCTACTTCCTCGTCTTTTTTGGGGGGCTTCTGTTTATCGGCCGTCAGTCAGGCCGTACACCCAGCCGTCTGTTTGTCTGGCTCGCAGTGTAAATGCCAGTGAAAGAGACAGAGGGAGAGAGAGGGCAAACACATGGAGATGCAGATGGACACACACACACACAGTCACACATTCTCTCGCTCCACTGTGCCACCGTACACACACTCTCTCTACTTTATCAGCAGAATGAAAGTGCTTTCTGGCGGTATTTGAATGAGACAGAAAAGAGCCTTATTCAGCCCCTCTGCCCGGCTTTTATTAACACTGCGCGTCACTGAGGCGACATAAGCCTCCCCTCCCTCACACCCCATGTCTGCCTCCTCACACACACACACAAGCAGAGGGAGGTCTCCTGTTCAGGTATGATGATGCCCCCTCCTTGCTTTTTTTTCCCCCTTTCCCTTTTCTCTCATCCCTCTTTTTCGTTGGCTCCTCCTCACTCAGGGGCTTTTGTTACCCCCTCCTCCTCCTCTCCTGTTCCACCACACCTCCCCTCCCTCTCTCTCCCTTTCTCTCGCTCTGTCTGTTTGCCTCTGCCACTAGATGGAAATACGCACAGATGCGTAAAGGGGCGATCAAACTCCTCACTTCCACTGGTGGCAGCGGCAGCGGCAGCATCACCGACCCCCTTATCTTTGGACAGGATTGCCAGAGCAGGGGACAAACTACTATCCCGGACAATTGTTCACGCCTCATGCAGAAGCGACCAGAAGCCCGACCACAAGCCTGGAGCCCACCTGTTTGAAGCCGGTCCCTGTTCGCTCGGATCACCCGGCGGAGCTCATAAGCTCTAGCAGCCCGGCCAGAGGACGCAGGCAGAGGGGCACAGAGGCGTACGAGGACCCACGCGGTGTCCCGGCTCGGATGCATGGATGCTCGCTTCTTCTTCTTCTTCTTCTTCTTCTTCTTTTTCTTCTTTTTCAGGAGCTGCAGTTGCTCGTCTGTGGCGATCCAGAAATAGCAGCAGCCGGTCTAGAGGGTTGTGTGAGAGAGCGTCTGAAGAGGTTTATTTGCGGTAGTTATGTTTCCAGCGACGAATTTTCCCGTTTTGTGTGATTTCTTTTTTTTGTGCCTCTCTCGTCGCCGCTATTTTGAGTTTCCAGCTTTGATGCCACTTAGTCTGCCAGAGTCGTACTAATTAGCGCCTTGATTGACAGCTCGGTAATTGGATTTATTTCATATCCGCTCCTTGAAGTTGTGAAGCCTCTTAAGGCACGACAGGATTGGTTTCTAAAGGCTTTATTTCTGTAGAAAACAATAATAACATACAGCCTTGTAGGTTTTTTCGTTGGGGTTTATTTTAGATTTAATGCCACTTGGCAAATACTCAATCCTTTTCCAAGTCATTCCTGGAGCTTATGAGGCCCAAGAATGCAGGGCAGGATACGCATTTCAGGCAGAAGAGAGAGATTATTTTATATTTCACAAATATATTGTACAAAAAAATCCATAACCTTCACTGAGGTCTTTCTTATTGAGTCTCTTATCAGTCTTAAAATCAAATATAGTCCAGTCTTATGATTTAGGAATATTCCAGAAATAAATGTCCATATGTGGCAGAATGAGGAGGTTGTTCACTGAAAAGATGTGACTCTTGATTAAATGAGAACAAGTTGTTTGTTCTGTGAAAGACGTGAAATCATCTCTCCCTCTGACAGGTTTTTAATATGGTTTTTAATTAATTTGGTGCACTTTGCAGCATGTGGTTCCTATCCAAGAGGTCAACAGGTGCGACAGAGCTCATTGGTGGAAGAGTTGAGCCCTCTTAATAAAGAGCAATTTATTTAAAGGGAGGTTTCTTTTCTTTTTAAAAAATTAAATCCTAACAGTTAGATTTACACTAATACAAAATGCCTGATTTTACTTTTAAATCATTGTTGCACAGTTGGGGCCTATTTGCTGGAAAAGAAAAGTTACGGCTGCGTTCAGACATGCACACATTTTCATTCGAGAAGAAAATCAAGTTTGAATCTCATTTAATAAAACATAAGCATCACAAAATGATTATAATACGGAGAGCATATGGAGAGTTTCAAAATAAACAACATTTTATAAAATTGGACATAGATTTGAACTCTATTTCCAATACTTGCACGTACTTGTTGCCAAGTAGAAAACAATATCTCAATATCTCAAAAAAGATATTTCAAACAAACATGCATGAATGCATTTTTGCAAACTCTTTATAACATTTTTGTACGTAGCTGTTTTCTACGAGTGTTTCTGTTTCTTTCTTATTGATTACAACACTTGTTCAAATGTACTAACAAAGTGTGCTATTTGTGCCCTTGGAAACGCTGAGGGAGTGGGACAGTGATGTACCCGTGGTTGAGGAGATGAACATAGAGTATATTTTGTGGTAAGAATATTTTGGAATCGAAAAGAATAGACCCGCGCTGTAATCCAATATCTAAAAAGGGACTCTCTGTGACCACACCAAGTGTGTTAACAAGTCACGATCCTTCAATTTCTCAAGAAAAATAAAATCTTGTACACCATAGAGGAGGGTGGTTCAGTCTGATCCTCAAGAGCCGAGAGCTTCACAGTTGGAAATCCAGCTGCCAGGAGACGCTGAGGGGATAAACAGTGGATGCCACCTGTTGCCACACCACAACACTGGATGGCATCACTCATCCTTTGATGAGGCTTCACATGTTCCCCCTTACACGTTATCTTTGTTCTTGTCAGTGCGTTGACCAGTCTTCGTCCCAGTATGATGCTGTATCCTCACTATACCCAGTATACAGGGCCCAGTGTCGTCCTCTATCAGCTCTCTTCGACTCTGGGTGTCGATGTCCTTCGCCTGCTGTCATTTTCCAGTTTTGCAGGCCCCAGGGGTATTTTAATGTCTTTCCATCTATCATCCGACTCTGTGTGTGTGTGTGTGCCCGTGTGTGTGTGTATGCCTGTCTCCTTGCTCTCAAAATCCAGTCTTCCCAATGCCCAGTGCGCTGTATGGCTTTTTATTCCTATCTGACTGTACTGATGGTTCATATAGGGATGGAAGCCATGCACCGCGCTGGGAGCACAGCACACTGGACCGTGGATACGAGCCCTGTCATTCTCACATAAACACACTCAACTATATGTACAAGCACACTCTCAAGAGCCTCCATGCTCAAGGGGAGGCAATAAATGCATGCACACATCCAGGAGACCGTGAAGCGAAAACCTGTCACACAGAAATATGGAGGCACACGCACTCCACACATAAACTTGCATTCATTTATGCGTATATGCAGTAGGTATGCATATGTATTGTGCGTGCTTTATGCATACACACATTGCAGGACAGAAATGGTCCCCTGGTCCCATCGAGCCTTATACTGCAGCGAGTCAGTCTGAAGCTGTCTGACTGTATCAGCTGACAGACGGCTCTCTGAAGTGAAACACACACATCTGCTACAGAATCACAACATGATCGATACGGATCACAACAGAGCAGGATGAAAATTAAATTGAACTGAAATTAACCGAATTGATTTGGACTGAACTGAACGCACAACTCGTTGTATTCATTCAGTCATGGTCTTTTACCTACCTAATTCTTATTCAGGGTCCCAATGGGATGAAGAAAGTATCCCAGCATGCACTAGGTGAAAGGCTTTGAAACTCCCAGGAAATGGCGGAAACATAGAGAGACTATATCCACAATATTGTCATTTCTTGAGCCAGTGAGAGTCTGAGGTCCTCCTAACACAGTTGTTAGGAAACCAATACAAATCAAAATTAAGATATTTTTGTTGATAAAGTGAGACATTGTGATGCTCTGTTCCATTTAAATTATATAAAACAAAGTCAGAAAACCTCACAGAATCACACAAAAATGGAGATATGTGAAACATGGCACTTTTACCTCCGACACATTCACTTATAAGTAAAATAGAATAGAATTAAATAGAGACGTAAATCTGCCACATTTGCTTTTGCTTCAGAAGATTTGAAATTGTACGCAAGGAAACATAAAAATACCGTTTCTGCCTGTGACAACTTATTTCAGACCTGGCTACTAAAGCCTGGGGATTTTGCCCAACATGAGACCATTAGCCATTAGTTCTGTGCACACTTTAGAATTAATTCACCATCATACTGATATAAAATGTGCACAAGAATCCATCAATTATATTTTGTCTGAAATTGCATTATTTCCACTCAATCTAGGCTCACTCGATCTGTGGTATAAACATTCATATCACGAGAGAAAGAGACATAAATTACTGATGTATGAGACATTTGAAGAGATCAGTAGTGAAGTCCTCATAAATTATATTCCGTCACTTTGTTAGAGTAAACCTGTCGTGGAACTGCGGCTCTGACATTGAGAGCTCTGTATATATATTTGTATATTACACCATACATAGAACCATTTTCTAAAATCTGGTATGGCCCTTTACGGTCAACTGGGGATCTACAGAGTGAATTATTTTACTTTTGAACTCATTATGTGCCTTTACTTCAAATACAAAAAATGAACAGATGCTGTTGTTGACAGACGGTTGTGTAGCCACCTGGCACGAGTGTCTCTTTTATAAAACCCCATGGATGTAGTTATATATGTGTCACTGCAAAACTGTCAAATCTCAAGATGACACTTTAATATCAGGAGGACGAACACCTCATCAGTGACTTGCTGTAGTTAAGCCTCATATATGGCACAACATCGCCCCTCAGTGTCCATATAGTAGAATTAGCCTACAACGCTTAAAAAAACACAAACTATATATTAAACTGTCAAGATGGCAGCAGGGATGTGTGTCAGTCTGATCAGCTGATAGGAGAATTTTTGGGGTGAGGTTTAAGTCGAAGAAGGCAAGTTGGGCGACTTTGTGCAGGTGCAATATTAACAGCGAAGAAGAAGAAGAAGGAGCGGAAGTGACGTCAGAGTTCTGCCTCCAAAACAAACGGGGTGCTCTTTCTTGACTTATGAAAGCTGCAGATGGAAATGTTGGATAACTGCTGTTTCCCTTCCCTTACACAGCATCATGTGGAGAGCTGAGCGACTTCCGCCGCTCTAGTTTTTGCCGAAAGACTCTTGGATTCAAAGAAAGTGATTTTTATTGGTACAAGTTTGAGGAAGGACAGAAAGAGAGCATGGCAAAGCGGAGAGGGTCAGCAGAGACACAGGCCGATACAAAGAAACCGAAGCAGGTGCCGAAGGCAAAGAGCGGCGGAGCAAAAGCGAGAGCGAAGAAGAAAGATGCAGGTAGGAAAAGCCAGGACTTATGTATCGCCCCGAACTTCTGTTTGCTGCAGAGGATGTGTGAAGTCTGCATCCAAAAAAATGAATAGGAAAACCTCATTCTGCTTGTTGTGTTTGTCTGCGTGAGAATAACTCGGATTGTAAAGTAAGAGGGGGCAGTTTGTTCATTCCCACTATAAGCTCATGCATACAATACATTGACTTGAGAAGAACGTTAAGCATGCATCCTGTTTCATATGGTTATAAGGATATGAATTATTGCTGGTTGTCATTGCAGGCTAAAGGTATCACTGCATGACTTTGTTGTTGGTGAACTAGGTTCAGTGACACATGTCAATGACTGATACATCCGATGTAATAAACTGTGACTTTGCCATTATCATCATAAAGTGTGATATAGGAAATATGTCGTAACGTTAAAGATGTTTAATGCAATCAATAAATAAATAAATACAATTATGCTGTCACTTGTCATACATCAGATCAGACAAACCAAACCAAATATATATATACATATCATCACAATATGATTCTGCTGAAAGTTGACAAATAATATCGAATTACTGCCCAGCCCTAGAAAGCGATGATTCACAGAATTTGTAGAGAATTCACCAACTTATAAAGGCCTCAATAAGTGATGTTTATCTTTTGTAAGTGCTGTCAAAGTTATCTTTAAGGGGGTCTTCAACAGTTTCAAACCCCCTATTCAGTGTTTGATGATTCCTACGCATGGCTGTTTTGTTATTAAGCAGCCAGAGTGCAGGTGCATGTGCGGGTGATATGGATGGTTACTTGAGTGGATCTGTTAACCCAGATGCACATCTGTGCTCCACTTCATCAAAACATGAAGCTTGTTTTTGTAAGTGTGGAAGTAAGGGACCAAATCTGTCGTATACATTAATATTTGAAATGTATTAATTGTCAAGGCGCCATATCAAACAACACAAAATACACAACAAATCAGACAAATATAAAGAATAGAAGTAAATGAACATAAATGAACATGGGGACCGTTTCTGTCCTGAGTGTGTGCATGTGTAAAGCATGCGCCATACAGATGCAGATGTTTTGCATGCATAAATCATTTTGTTTTTAAATAAGCCTTGAGAAGATGCATCATTCTCAGTGACTACATGTTACATTTGTGTATCTTAATCCAGCGGGTCTCATTTTGTATGTTTTGCAGCTTAATTCAAGTAATTCAAGCGTGTCTCTCTGCTCTTGTCACAGTTTAAAATGCACATTTAGGCATTCCTGTACAAGAAAAACACAATAAGTGCAGCAGCAGCAGCAGCAGCAGCAGCAGCAGCGTGCTCTCACATGTTCTCTATGTAGAGTTTTTGAACAGCAGCAGCATTGATACCAGGCTGTATTTACTCTTTACAAATGCGGCTTTGGTTGAGAGATGATTGGTAGCTTGTGTTTCTTGACTTTTTTATGCCTTTAAAGTTTTATGACAAGTGATTCATAAAACTGCAACCTTATTTCCCATGAGCCTTTCTGCTTCCTGCTGTGAGGAGGACTCAACCACCACCACCATTGTACTGTTTGATTTCTATTGATACATGTTTATTCACATTTAGCTTTTAATCTATACTAATCTAAACTAATAATCTAAACACATTTCTTCACAACATAAAATGCAATGCAGGCAATGGTGATCTTGTTTGTACAGGGGGATCATACTTCAGTTTTGCATTAATGTGGTTGAGATTCATTGATGCTAAATATAACAGCTTTACATCACAAAGATTCCAACTATATAAGGACAGAACAAGTGAGAAGTAGAAGACTGAAAACCCAACCGTGTCCCTTTTAAACTACTCTGTCTTAATCATCACTCAAACTGTCTCTCTGTCCTTCCAGGTAATGTCATCACAGATGAAGAGGAGAAGCTCGAGAGGAAGGTCAAACCCAAACCACGTGGCTCCACAAAACGAGCGTCAGGGAACAACTCTTCCACCACGTCAACGACCGCAACTGCTGTCAAAACCAGTAAATACTTCCAGTTGCCAGAGAAGGAGGAGAGTGACAGTGAAGAGGACTTTGACATGGTGACCTCAGCAGCACCTGCGATTAAAGTGAACGCCAAGGAAACCAGGAAAGAAGAGGAGGAGGAGGAGGATAGTGACGAGGACGAGGATGATTGGGAGGAAGTGGAAGGTAAGTGAGGGATCAGCAGAAAACTGCTCGTCTCAAAGGTGAGAAGAAAGATATATTGTAGCATGTGGGGCAGAAAGTAGGAAACAGAAGTGACAAAATAACTGAGTGTGTCTGTGTTGACCAGAGCTTTCTGAGCCGCTGGGTCCAGTTGACCCACAAGAGCCCGTCCTGCCCTCCCAGCCCGTTGAGATAGAGATCGAGACTCCAGAAGTCAGGAAAAAGTAAGCGGACATTTGTGTAGTAGTGTAAGAAAAGATTAATTACACTTTTGTTTCTTAAATTGTGATCTGTTTCAGTATTCTGTTTATGATCTACTATATGTCATATATTTGTTTCAGTGAAATCGATCTCATCTTAAATACAGTTCCATGTAGCGTCAACAAACATCTTTAGTCTTGAAAAGGAACCGTTCTTCAGGCACTCTTCCCACCTTTTCTTCCTGTTCTTCCATAGAGTGCCTAAAGAACGTTTTCCATTCTATGACCAGTTTTTGTATTGTCGAGAGCTCCTTAAGGCTCCGTGGACTAACTCCATGTAAAACGGATTCTTCTCTTATTCATCTTAACCCCTGAACTGATCTATTTCAAACCTGCTGACTCGCTGCATCTTTGCACAAAGCCATTGCAAATTTGTCTGATTACAGTCATGCAGTGTATGCATTTCAACAGCCAACGGGTGCAAGTTTGCATATATTTATGTTTAGATTTCTGTGTGAGTATACACTCATGGTTTACTTTAATAATCACCATTTCTCATTGGCCAGGCAAAAGAGGCAGGCAGAGTTTGAGACTTATATGAGGCGGATGGTGAACCGATACAAGAAGGACGTGCTGATAGACACACACAAGGTGAAAACACTGACGTGTTCTTCTTAATCGCTGTCAACTTATTCTGTGTCTGGAATCTTTTTTTTTTTTGTTGGGTCATTGCAAACCTCTGATTGGTCTCTCAGGTCCACGTGATGTGCCTGATAGCCAGTGGGATCTTCCGCGGCCGCCTGTGCTGTGAGCCGGACTTGCTGGCCATCACTCTGTCGCTGCTGCCCACCCACTTCAGCATGGTCGCCAAGGAACGCATCGACCAAAACTACCTCTCTGGACTGCACAAATGGTGTGTGCTCGTCAAACATGACGTGTGTCGTGGTGCCCGAAGCAACTTTTCATGTCTGAATGTGTAAAACGGAGTCCTCAACGTCACCTTATCAGTCACTATTACCTTGGTGTAGTAACCACTGTATCTTCTATTTCCACTTTTATTCTCTCTCTCTCTTCCCTTTCAGGTTTAGATCAACATTCACCCTCAACCCCAGCCTTCCCTATGAGGAGCGTCAGAACCTCCGCGCTCTGCTGGAGAGGCGGCTGGCCAGCCTGTCTGCCAGAAACCACCAGGAGATTACATATGTTGGTGTTTTGGAACAAGATTAGTCCAATTAAAGAAGTGAAGTTCAGCCTTTGAGTGAACATTCAAAGGTAGAATAATCTGGTTCAATAATTGTGCTCATATGCGTTTTGTGTTTCCTGCAGCTGTTCCTGTTGGTCCTGAGGTCTCTGCAGCTCTTCTGCCGATTGGTTCTTTCTTTGCAGCCGATTCCTCTCAAACCCCCATCAGCCAAGGTACGTCCGTACTGACGTAGATACAGCAACCACACTTAGCCAATGGCTTCATTGTAATGTACGGAGAACTCTGTCCTCAGCCTTTATGCTCAGGTTTTCAGCATGATGGCCGACAACTAAATACAGATTTTGAAATCTGTACACTTAAATACTGACACATTCAGCATTCCTTATCCATGAAACAGGAGTTCATCAATGGAGTTTCTACATCCTCTCTGTTAAAATGTATCGTGTACATTTTAGTACAAGGTCTTTGAAATCATTAGATAGAAAACAGATGATTTACTAATGTTTTTATGATTTGATATGTAAGCCTGGTACTCCCTTTTGCAGTTGACAATGTAAGAAACATCTCTATGTGTTAACTGTATAATTAGAATTAGGGATATATTAGAAAGAACTCATTCTTTTCACCAGTTAACTTGCTGATAGTTCGTACCAGTGGTTCCCAGCGCCTTACTGATGAACTTAAGTTCATTGGGAAATAATTTTTTTTCATACTGTTGGAACTGTCAATGTTTAGGTCATTATGGTCAAGTTTGCATTCATACCACTATAGTAAGTTAGCAGAAACTTGATGTTTCAATCATTTATTAATGAACTTACTTTTATGATTCTCTTAACTCTTTATCTGTAACTTTTAGCTAACAGTTGCAAACTAGTTTTCATATAGTTTCACAATTGCAACCATATTGTTCAGAAGTTAAGGCTTCTTCTCCTGGCCTGGGATCAAGGGTCTATACTTCTCAGAAGTTATGTCTGTTTAACTTCTGCATAGTTTCATTTCTAGGAGTCAATTAGCAAAACTCGTCAGTGGTAGGCCAAAAACATCCTCTCGAAATGTAAAAATACTTTACTCAGCATATGTCTGTTCATTACAGACTGATTACACAATACAGGCCGGTATTTCGTTTTTAGAGTCCTCCGCTCTTATGCACATAATCTAAATGTCCTTTCTGCAGGGCAAAGGGGCAAGAACGTCTACCGGTGCCCCAGGAAAGAGCAACGCATGCCAGCAAACCTCCAAGACCACCTCCCCCGAGCAGAAGGTCTCACCTGGCACCAAGAGACCAGCTGGAGGGGGGAAGATCACAGGAGACCGAGGAGGAAAGAAAGCAAAGACGGGAGAAATAAAGGAGGAGCATGACGTGGTAAAGGAGAAGACTAAAACATCGGGAGGGCAGAGGCCAAAGAACTCAAAACGTC
Source organism: Pholis gunnellus (assembly GCF_910591455.1). Classification (NCBI taxonomy): domain Eukaryota; kingdom Metazoa; phylum Chordata; class Actinopteri; order Perciformes; family Pholidae; genus Pholis; species Pholis gunnellus. The sequence continues at coordinate 18,454,152 of NC_136536.1, read as the reverse complement.
GCAGAATCGCCTCTAAAGTCAGCTACAAGGAAGAAAGTGACAGCGGAGGGGAAAAGGAGGAGGAGGGGCTTAGCGAAGAGGAGGAATTTCAGGCGACCAGTGAGGAGAACAGTGAGGATTCAGAGGGAGGCGCTAAATCCACAAAGTGGAAGGAGGGGAAAGGAAAGAGCAAAGCCAAAGTGACAAACAGCAAGAACACTGCAGCTCCGCAGAGAAGGAGTAGTGGAGGGAAACAACAGGTGAAAGACGAGGGCAAAGAGTGGGAGGAAGAGGAGGAAGATGATAACGAAGAAGGAACCATGCACAACAGAACAAAGCGAAGGAGTGGGAGAAAGAATAAAGGGCCCGGAACGGATGAGTGGTTGGAGGTGTATCTGGTGAAAACTTCCTCCTGGGTCTGCGTAGACGTGGAGCACGGTGTCGGGATGCCTCACCTCTGCTCCCAGAACGCAACGGCGCCGATTACGTACGTGGTGTCGGTGGACGGAGACGGCTTTGTGAAGGACTTGGGAAAGAAGTACGACCCCACCTGGTTGACATCTTCCAGGAAGAGGCGGGTGGATGAAGATTGGTGGGAAGAGACGCTTGTGCCGTTCATCGGACCCGAGGACGAGAGGGACATAAAGGAGGAAAAGGAGGTGAGACAGAGAGACATGTAGACATTCAGACAGATCCAAGGATTTATTTGATACACAAACAAACCTCCATCTTATTTTGTCTTATTTAACACTCATTGATACTATCTTCTCTCTGTTTTTTTCCCCATGTTGGCCGTCCAGCTCCAGAACAAACTGCTGAACAAACCCCTGCCCATCTCAATAGCGGAGTACAAGAACCACCCGATGTACGCCTTAAAGAGACACATGCTGAAATATGAAGCTATCTACCCATCAACAGCCACTGTGCTGGGGTACTGCAGGGGAGAGCCGGTGTACTCCAGGTCAGTGGCAAAACAGTCCGCAATGCAATGCAATGCAGTGCAATGCAGTGCAGCCTTATTTGGGTTGAATTTGACATGTATACTTCCCAGCCCTCAGTACATTTGTACACTAATCAGTTGTTTAACAGGATGTTCACACAAGTCCCCTTAAAGTCGAAAAATGTCATATGGCCGCTTATTATTTCCTATGTTTTTGCACACATGTGGTCATCAGTCGGTGGTTGATCTACCGCTTGAACTAGAATGAAAAAGACCCAAGAAGAAATAAGGCAAAGGCCTCCTTAAAACCCAGGAGTAAAATACCCAGTTTGTTTTTCGTTGTGAATCACGGGGTGTGTACGGATACATCGACCAGTCTCTGGTAGGAAGTTTGCGAGACACATCACCACTCGCACCGTAGGGCATCGTGGAAGTTGTCCCAGTTTACAGTGACACAGCTGAATTAATTGTGGCTGTGAGCATCAGTGTCCAGCTGGTGGTGCTATTTGATTAGTTAACCTGTGGAGTTGAAATGTTCATAGTGAACTGATAGCAGTAAATTACATCTGTTGATGTCTGCTAGGCACTGTTCATACAGATTCATTTACAGATACAACCTAAATAAATTGTGCGCGCATTGGGCTTAAGCCAAGAGCAAAAACGTTCAATTCTTGAGGCAAATGGAAAATTCAGTCAAAAAAATTTAAATTTTCACAATATTCATATTAAAATCATCTTTCTCTTTAGGGATTGTGTGCACACGCTCCACTCCAAAGACACTTGGCTGAAAGAGGCACGGACTGTCAGACTAGGAGAGGAACCATCTAAGGTGAGTGGGAATATGTTTTTATTTGTTCTCCTTATTGGTTTCTCTTTTTTTTCTCTTCCATCCATCACTTCCCTTCTTTCAGTTTGTTTCTGTGTGTGTTTGTTTCTCTGTTCCTCTCTTACTTAATTCCACTCTTGTGAAATCAGTCCAGCAGTCTTTTATTTGCATGACTCATGACTGATGTTACCAAATATGGTGAGCGACTTCATCAACCGTTAACCTCTAAATGAATTCATTGAAATGTAAATCAACACTCTGCTGTTCATACAACCACCATTCCTCCATCACAGTTCTCTTCCTAACATTGAAGTGGATGGGGCCTGGTCGGGTTTGAGCTGGGAAAATGACAAACAATCACCCGTGGGATTTTGTAGCCAAAATAAAAGAGCAAGGTTACTGCGTAGCGTAATATTCAGTTTCTAGAGGAAACATATTTGTTCTTTGGTTTTTAGACTGATTATACTGAGATGTACTGTAGAGCAGGGCTCAGGCAGTAATGCCTCATGAATGCATGACTACTTTATGATTTTTTTTTTTTAAAAGGCATGTAAAGCAAAACACATTTAACAAAGTTACATTTGTGAATTTGCAAAGCTAAGATTTTGTCAGTGACACTTGTATTATGACACTGTCATAATGAAAGTGATGTTTTGCTGCATATTTATTGAATACTTTGGGGAGCAATGTTGCTGTTAAATCTCTGTTTGTCTAAATTGTAACAATGAACTGATGATAGTGGCAAGTGTCTTGGCAGCAAACTGAATGAGTCTGCATTTAAATATGTCAGCCAGTGGGCACTGATTAGACACGATGCTAATGCGAACATGTAAAATAGTGCTTTGCAGGAGAAAAAAACCTGCAGACAATCATCTTACAATTTACATGTTTATCTACTCTTAGACCGTTTTAGTAGACTAACCTGTCTGTGGTGACACAGTAGGACATATTAGCTATTCAGCCTCAGCTGTGATTGAAGCTGATGTAGGACTCAAATCGCTGTGTTTGTTCGCTGTATGACTGAACTGAGAAGATTACGAGACAACGTGTATGAAAAGCTCCACTGTCTCACTCTCTTTCAGATGGTGAGGGGCTTCTCTAATCGTTCCCGCAAAGCCAGGATGGCGTCTGAGCAGAAGGACGACAATGACCTGCCTCTGTTTGGAGAATGGCAGACTGAAGAGTACCAGCCGCCTATAGCTGTGGATGGGAAGGTAACCGCCTTTTGTGTGGACTAGAATGATTACTGGGAGGAAATTCGGTCATTGTAGCAGCAGATATTATGAAATATGAATTTAATTTTAATGAACAACCAATATAGTCCGAGGAAGTCAAATGTGTGCGGTGTTGTTTACGTGTTTTCTGTGACTGTATCTCCAGGTTCCCCGTAACGACTATGGTAACGTCTACCTGTTTAAGCCCTGTATGTTACCGGTGGGCTGTGTTCACCTCAAGCTGCCCAACCTGCACCGCGTGGCCAAGAAGCTGAACATGGACGCCGCCCCTGCGGTCTTGGGCTTCGACTTCCATGGAGGATACTCGCATGCTGTGTAAGACATCACTGAGCGGTTTTCTTGTATTTCTTGTTTTCTTTAGTCGTAGTCATTTTAACAGTTGTTCATATCACGTGTAGGATAGTTTTCTAACACCTGTAAGAACACAGAAAATCATTACATACATCATCATCTCATGTTAAACATCCCAAGAAAATACTTTAATCGTGATCTCTGACACAATATTTATATTAAGTGCGTCAAAAGAAATGTATTCAACTAGATGTGTGAATTTGAGTCACACACATTGTAAACACTGCTGCTGTTAGTTCTGGTGCATGCTCAGGGACGTTTCCACTTTCTCTTTGTTCTCTCTGGTAAAACTACTACTTTATAAACATTTGCATGATATGGATTGAATATTTAAAATAATTACTCAAATTATATATCTACCCGCACAACGTTAGTAGTTTCCTCTACTGCTGGAAAAAACGGAAAGCACAAAAAAAGCAGATGTTATGAAAACGTATGAAATGCTTCTGATATACAGTGTATGGTTAAATGTGTGTGTTTCAGGACTGATGGATACATCGTGTGTGAGGAGCATGAGGAGATTCTCAGAGCGGCCTGGGCAGAAGACCAAGAGATTCAGAAACAGAGGGAGAAAGAGGTGTGTGTGTGTGTGTGTGTGTGTGTGTGTGTGTGTGTGTGTGTGTGTGTGTGTGTGTGTGTGTGTGTGTGTGTGTGTGTGTGTGTGTGTGTGTGTGTGTGTGTGTGTGTGTGTGTGTGAGACTGACTGACTGACTGACTGACTGACTGACTGACTGAGTAGAAGTATTAACTTTCTATGACCATGCAGTTATGGTGATTGTGCAGTTGAGGGGAGAATACTGTAAATAAGAACCAGCTTACTTTCAAGCAAAAGCAAAAGCAGTTGTTTAAAACCTGCTTGTCATCGAAACACCACATTAGCTTTTCCTCCCTTTCACGTTCCAGAAAAAAGAAAAGAGGGTGATCTCCAACTGGACTCTGCTGGTGAAGGGGCTCCTGATCAGAGAGAGACTCAAACAGCGCTACGGAAAGAAGAACCAGGGACTGGGGAGCCTCGAGGAGGCCGGCGGGCTTTCGTCAGATGAGGAGGAGGTTGAGGCTGGAAGTCCTTCAGCGAAGACGGCGTCTGAGACTCTGGCCATGTCCTGGCCCCAGAACAGGCAAGCAGAGGAGGACGGAGGGAGCATCAGCGGACTGAAGAAGAAGACGACGACGACAAAACGAGAGAAGAGAGGACAAGAGAAACATTTGTTCCCCTTTGAGAAAGTGTGATGTCAGGGAGCCAAAAACATTCTTACGTTGAGTTGAATCAAGGCTAATTACTCTCTGCTCTCAAATAAGAACTTGACTGACTGCTCCTGATATTTGCTTTGGACATTTTTAAATCAATTTTTACAAGTTCATTCATCTTTGGAACCTTTGGCTGTAATATTATAAGAAAGAGAGGAAGAAGAAGAAGGCGGAGAGGAATGTTTTGTCGTGAACTGATCTGCAGATTGATCTGATTCTTCCAGTGGTGGTAATGCATGAATTGAACCTGCTCTTTCTCCTCCATCACTGGGCACACTCCCATGAGCTCATGCACTCTGTTGTTGGCTTCTTATATTGGAGCTTAGTCGAAATACAGTACATGCCAAGTTGCCACAGAGCAAAAAAACAGAACTTGAATATCAAATCTGGCAAATTGTCACGTATGCTGTTGTTACGAAGAGTGTTGTCAGGTTTCCTGGGAGAGAACAAACTCAACATCAATGTGAAAACCGGTGTCTTTACAATTTCAGACGTGTGTTAAACATGGGCTAAAGACGCACTGCGCTTCATTTTACCCTGACTGCTGTGATACACTCGGCCCTCTTGCTAGTATTCAGTGCTCCAAAACGTGATCAGTACAGCGCTGGTTTGAGCCCCGTGGTCATGGTTTCCCTTTCAGTTCAGCACACAAAACGGCAAATACGGCTCATGCCGACTTGAATTAACGGCTTGTGTGGCAAGTAAACACAAACAACCCTGTGTACTAACAACACTACAAACAATACAAGCTAATGTATTGTATATGTATAACCTTCGTGGATCCACTACCTGCTACTGATTCATTTCATCTAATTCCATAAAAGCATGTTTCCCCTGTGACGACCAACTGGACCACAGCCACTGTTACTGACTTGTACTCTGTGTAGCTTGACTCAATGAAAACAGGAACTTGTACTGTTATTGTAAAGTGAAAACATTTTATCTTCTGGTTGTCACGTTTTCAGGAACTACTATTTTTGGGTTGATGGATCCACTTTTTATGACCGATAGACAGAAGCACATGTGGACCATGTAACCCGTCACTTGAGGTTTAAGCGTGAACGTTGCAGTTAAGAAGTTGGTAAATGATTTCTTAGCTCACACACTGCCGCCTGTCTTGATTTCTCACAAATACCGTACTGTACCGCTCTTTCCCTGTTAGGCTGCTACATCCCTGGAGGTTCACTAGTTCCTGCTGTATTCTTCTCTCACATTCACTCTTCTTACTCATCGCTTCACTGTTTCACACCTTGTGGTTCTGTACGTGTTTTGTACACAGCGGGTGGTGGCTGTATTTAAAATGGTAAACCGTTTTTGTATGAAAAGTATTTTTCTAAGATATAATGACACCAGTTAAAAGCAAAACAAACAAAATGTAAAAGATTGTGTTGACCCTGTTTGCTTTTGTTGCATTTATTGGATATTTTTAAAACACAGTTTTAACTTAAAATGATCTTGATGAAAGTCTAGCATTAAAAAAAGAAAAAAATGACTGTAGGACTAAACATTTAAATATTCCTAATAGTGTTTTCTGACTAGATTTAAATATTTTTCAAGAAATTTGGACAATTCCTTACAGTGAATATTCACAAAAATCACAGTGTAACCCAGAGAACATTTTGTAGTAATATGTGTGTAATTGTACACCAGTAATGACTGACTGAACTCTAATGAATGACATTTCGTGTGCATAAACACCAAACTTCAGCTTAGATTCTGATGTATGTTCCTTCTCAGCCAACCAAGACCAATTATCAAAGCATTAAACCCGGGGGCCTAACCCTCTGCTTCACTCAGGCGCTGCTGAGGAGCAACGCAGAGGGTAATGCATTGTTTATACAGCCACCGGTCCCATACCTTTAGAGCTAAAACACTTGGAGTGCAATGTTTCCATCCGGTTGCAGAGCAGCAGCACCTGCAGAGCAACAAGAGCACTTTGCACTGCACATACTTTTAGATAATAATGTCTGAACTTTAAAATATTCAGATATATGTTAAAGTTACTATAATAATTAAGTTGCTATACATGCAAGGTAATAATGTAACAGTGTATGATAAAGGAACAGTGCAGTACGTTTGAGTAAATGTACAAATACATCACCAATATGGGGAATGATGGGGATGTGATAACATTTGAATATCTAAGATAGCAATACAGTTCATTTAATTTGATTAACGACGAGGATGTGTGTAAGGTGTGTCATTTCATTAAGATAAATATGTGTTGTTTTTTTGCAATATTCACCTAATTATGAAGAACAAAAGTATGAGAAAACAACATTGGGGAAGGAGAGTTTCAAAGGTTTCCTTTTTTTTATAAAGTCGTAAAAAAAAGGAAATCCTGCCATCAACTGAAGGTGAATCCAAGTTGTTTGGATGCATGGTTATTCATATAAAAGGAACCGCTGAACCTCCTGTAATATAGCCCGCGGTTGTTCATTTGTAAGATGTTGCAGTTGCTTCATTCTTGTAATACTGCTGAAGTATTAATAGACCGCACTAATGCATGAGTTGAAACTGCTGCATGTCCTCGGTTCTAGAGGAGAGAGGAGGTAGGCACGAGAAACGCGGACGTGACGTCATTTATAAGTACCTCTAACTGTCGATCTTCCGCCTACCAGCCAAGCGGACAGAGTCTCTCCGATTTCCCCACACAAAAAAAAACTCACTCCTGGATGTCAACGCGGACAGAACCGACGCTTCTCTGAGAGGTAAATATCTCCGCCTTTAACCTGCGGAAATGAATGCAGCAGTTGTGCAAATGAGTCTATTTACTCCCGAGCTCCAGAGGGCCTTGTTTACATCTCAATCCCCGGGCTAGAGTGGGTGAGAGGTGGTGGGGCACAGCGAGACAACGATAAGGGGGTGGCTAACGGGGCTAGCTCTTATGTTGCAACGTTAAATTCTAGAGCCCAACAAAATTACCTTTTCTCAAAAGCTTTTGCTAGTTTGCTCTGCACGTACCCAATAGTTTAAGTCGTCAGACTCGTGAGTTGGGCATGCCGTTTCTTCGCTGCTGAATACAACGTATACTGCCAGTACGCTAGCCAGGAAGCTAATCCGGCTAACGGTAAATTGGCCAGCCGTTCAGTGTGCTGTGTATTTGACTTCACCTCACTCCCTCCCTCCCGTGTTTTATGACTGCACCGAAATTTTACCAACATGCCGATTTCCAACAACAACCAAGCCAGTTTTCATGTCGCTTAATCTCTTCCCCATCCTGTTACTCCCCATCCCCCAAGACGGGTTATCAAAACCTGCGCTGCTGAGTCGCCGTGATACATTAGCCTAGCTAGATGTGTGTCACCCAGTTGGCTGCCTATTTTTAGCCTGGACCGGGCGGAATGCGAGCACTCGTCTGCCGCTGGGCTGGCACCGGGGCCGGCTGCCAGGCTTCCCCGGCTAACCTTGTTTTATATCCAGATGAATGTTTTGCAAAGTCACATTTTGATTGACGGTGCCAGCAAACGGCTTTGATCCGATGTCTCTTGATCATAGTGGATGGAAATCACATGTCAAAATAAGCCTAAAGTGCATCTGTGTATAGCTAGATGTTAACTATTACTTTACTTTCAACGTCATTGGACTTTTTAACTCTTATTATATGGTGCGAGGACACGTTTTGGCAAGGAGAAAACACAAGCCAGCCATCCACATTCAGAAAGCACAATAGAGCAGTGATAACACTGGAAGGGGAACACCATCCTGACCAGGACATAACGTTACAACTCTAGCAATGTTAAATACATTCAAAGGAATTTGATTAGTCTGTCAAAGGGCTGAGTAATGTTAGGGTGGAACAAGGCAATACATATGTATGTAAAATCCCATGTCCAGTTGCCAATGTGATTTTAAGTACGGTCATTTTTAACTGACTTATTCAAGCATTTTGGAAGTCATCATAGGAGAAATCTGTGTAAAAGATTCTGGGGCTCTATGAAAGAGATCCCCAAAATAATTAAGACTACAACTGTAGAAAAAGTACAAGTAAATATGTAGTTGCCTACACTATGCCATCATTTATATCATCAATCTAGTCTTTGCTGTTGTGTGCTTGCAGTTATCTTGGTTTTAATTCCAATTTAAGAATTAAGGCTTTCCTGTCCTGTTGTGTGTCCAATATGACGTTCCTGTTGTCACCAGGTTAACTGCAATTGAGGTTTGTCTCGTTTCCCTCGTCCCTAAAGCATCGTTAGCTAATCCTCTTAAATCGTTTCTTAAGGCTTAAACCCATGCCTTGTGTCCCACGCATGTTAATTAGATCTACAGTGCATTTAAAAATAAATACAGGAAATGTGAGCAAGAGGCGAGCTGATGTAAAATCTTGTCTTTGTGAATTTAAATCCAAAACTAGAGACCAAGTGGGGCCACAGAAAGAGATGCAGCCAGACAATAAATTGCGGATCATTTGGAAGGAAGCAGGAGGATTTTAAAGGTTCATAGCCTAAAAAAACAGTGAATCAAATGGTGAGCGTGGTAGGTCTAGCTGAGATCTGATCAACTGTGCAGGCTGGGAGGGACCGTGGCCCTAATCCAGTAACAACCCACGGCCTTCAGATCATGGCCAGCTTGTCTTCTAGCTCGAAAAGACAATTAACAGGTTATCAACAGGCCCCACTGTCTAGTATACATATATAATATTAACATATCATGAATAAACCAAATCCATGAGCTATTTTACATTTAACACTAAGAGTACATTCTAACTTGGATTATGGAGTATTTTATCTTCCTGTAAGTAGTTATTCAAACTGTGTGTAAATGCATATCTCAAACTCCTTGTTTGTTCACACATGCTTGGCCAATTAAGCGGATTGTAATGTGACAATCTGTAATAAATGGTCAACTGCTAAGTAGAAATTGCAGTTGTTTAGCAGCAACTGACGGGTAATTTACTAGCTTGTGTTGACCTGCTGCAGAATATATTATTCAAAGAAATTATCTGTAAGAAAGTTTCGAAATGCTGCAACAATTGCTACAGAATCTATTGCGTGGTGGATTTTCTTTTCCTCTCAGGGTGTGTAATCTGTGGGCACAACAATGTTGTCACCCTTCACAGAGTGACGGGTGTTTTTTGAGCACCACTGGTGAAGTTGTCTTCATCAATAGTCGTGTATTATTTGTGGGAAATTAGACAGTTCAGACATGTGTCTACCTTTACCTGATGTGTCGGAACTAGTAGCTTTTTCAAATACGTCCAAAGTTAACACCGATAGCCACCCTGCTTAATCTGTTCTAAGGCTCAATTTAAGGGAGCTGATTGAACGTTGGGTGGGAAGATTTGTAAGCAAATTTAGCCTGCTCTGTGAACTCGAATAGTTACTGTTGTATTTTCAGAAATTAGGACCCAAAGTACTCTGGTGATATTGCAATCAACGACTCTCCCAAGAATGTAAAACACCAGCTCTGTTGTTCTGCATGGCTTTTTATCAATAAGATATCATTTCATCCATATGCCACATGGGAAATGTAATATTAAAGTCCACCAGCTAGTAACCTACCTTTCAGTCGGTGTTAAAATAATGCATCTCCCAAAGTGTGCTCCCAGTTGTGTTACGTGGAGACACACAACACAGCGTGATGTTGAGCTGTGGACATGGCCCAAAGAAGTAGTAATGAGATTAGGACTTAATTCCATTGTGTAGTGTGTGTAATTGTTCTGGAGAAACTCTTAGTTGGTACTGTAAGAAATACAACACAGACCGTGTATGCTGACCTTTTGTATACAGCCGTGTGTGTGTGTGTGTGTGTGTGTGTGTGTGTGTGTGTGTGTGTGTGTGTGTGTGTGTGTGTGTGTGTGAGTGTGTGTGAGAATAGAGTATCTTTGTCCAGCAGATCCAATTAACATCCCCAGTAGTGATGATGCAGAGAGTTGGGCTTCCTGTCGATGACAGAGCCTGCGACTGTTTCTTTTTTCTCTCTTTGGAGACTGTAGGATTATTTGGAGATTCCCCTCCCAATAGTTCATAGACACCCACAGACATTGAAATGTTATAAACAGGAAAGTTTCCACCTTGAATGTGAATCCTACATGTTTGCAAAAGTATAAAAATATGTCTGAAAAGTTGGGGAAATTTACAGAAAATATAGGCATAGTGTTGGGGAAAACATTTTCATCAGCCCCAATTTGACGCATAGTTTAATCCTCCACTTGTTACTTGACATGTTTAGATTAAGAATTTTATTTTAGAATTACAATAAGCTATAATCAACAACTTTGATCACGTATGCATGTTTTTTTCCTTCTTTGTTACTCCACTTCTGTCTTTTCCTCTGTTTCTTCTTCTCTTACTTGATCATTCCTTTTCTCCTTTCCTTCTATTCAGCCTTTCTTTCTCCTCGGATCACCCCGTAACCAGCTTTCCAAATGAGTGACGGGGAGTGTGACTTCTTCTGCTTCTTCCGCTGCTGCTGAGGAAGGCAGCGAGTCTCCGAACAGTGACGCAAGCAGGTGGAAAGGAGCGCAGGGAGACACGGCGAGGTGTCGCTTCAAACAACCCGCCTCAGCCCATTGAACCACTTTTGGATCCGACAGGTGGGCGGGCCGTCTACCTGGCCGGGTGGTTGATTCAATCGACTGGATGTCTGTGGACATGAACAGCCAGGCGTCGGACAGCAACGAGGAAGACTTTGGGGTGAACTCTGAAGAGGAGGACGATGACGACGACGGAGGAGACGAGGAGGATCAGGGCGACATTGCGACCTACTATGAAGGGGTGGCCAGTGACGTGGAGCAACAGGGCGCTGACTCCTTCGACCCGGAGGAGTACCTGTTCACCTGTCTGACCTACAAAGAGAGTCAGAGGGTGTTGATAGAGGAGGTTAACACTGTGGCTGCTGCACTGAAGGTGAGCGTCTGTCTGTAGCTGGGTTGTAGGGTCACCGGTCACTTATGATGGCCACGTGTAAAGCAGTTTAAAGCAAATTGAGGATGTGTATTGCACGAAACAGTAATAAGAACCACACTGATGTAGTTTTTACTTAAAAGGCCACAAAGAGTTAAACAGAGAGAGTCCGGTTACTCTGATTGGCGTCATCAGACTCCTACTGCCCATGATTAGTGAAACTGTTAAGTAGAACACACATTTGAGTTGTTCTCGCATATTTTGCTGCTTCTGTCACAAGAGGATTGCACGAGTTTTTAGAGTGATTTCATTAAAGCTCACTAACTGTTATAAAATAGTTATTCATGCACTGAGACAAATTCATTTGAATAAGTGATCACAGAAGACATTGAGGGCGACACAGCGTTGGTTTCATAACTTTTATAAATGTGTCTGTGAGGCCATTCACTGTTGCTGTGGGGATACGTACCGAATTGTAAGCTCAGTCTTGACGGTTTGCATTGTTCTGAGTGCACACATTAATATTTATACATTTTTAAAGCAAGACAGAAGGAGCCGGACTAACGGTGCTCATGAGGTTGTATCATGTTGAACAGGTTGACTGGTCACAGTAGGAAAAGCACAGGTATAGATAATGTCATGAATGATGAGTGAATTCATTTGAGCTGCTTCAGTTTCAGGGTGTATGCTGGCTCACTGTCGCACTGTCCTGAGGCACGAGAATATGGCAGAATAATCATTAATGTTATCAATAACACTGTGCTTTTCCTGCAGAGACATGTCAACATGTCTTTGTGTGTGCGTGCTGCTTTGCAGTGAAACCTACTAACTTAAGCACACATGTTAACTGCATAGCACAACTGCGGTCTTCTGTTAGCAGAGCTGAGCCGTTGTTTCTTGGTGGCAGTAGGTGGGAGAAGGGAGCACTTCTCAGTCATTTTGCTGGTTTTGAATCGTTGACTAATACGAGCCATAGATGTCTGGCCCGTAGGTGATATGCTAAAGAAACCCTAGATATCCTCCTTATAGAGTTATCTTCCTGCTTCATCTCATAGTCACTGTACAGCAACAGCTGAGCGAGTGCATCAAGTCATCAGCCGGCAAGTTGGTCCCTGAACAGCGCATTTCACTTTTCTAGGCTGCTAATTAATCAATACCAACGTGGTGTTAATGGAGTCGGTGCAGCTTTTTGTTTTGAAGGTACAGAGTACATTTGTTTCTTTATTTCATTGATCGTTGAATCTTACGGTCTAATATAACAATATTGCAGTCCAAAGTGATGCCATCAAATAGCTTATTTTGTCTTGCCAGTGATCAATAAAGCAGAGATATATTCAATTTACATCAGTGTGGGACAAGAGCAAAGCTGCTGTTTACATTTGAGACGCTGTATTTAGCAAACACGGTTTTTATTTAGTTTAAAAATGTCATTGATTCATTTTCTTTTGGTGACATGATCTGCTCAGAATCATGAAGGAAATAGAGGCGGCTTACTTTCCATTACAGTGAAAAGACGAGGCAGCCAAGTCACTCACGTGTCACTGAAGCAACATTTTCCAGTGATCCCTGCGTCTGTTCCGTCTCTCTCAGGTTTTACCAGCGGTAGCAAAGCTGATCCTGGTGCATTTGCACTGGCATATTACACAAATACTGGACAGGTATGTGTCTTCTGCTGCTTCCACACGCCTTTTCATCGCCCCTTTTCAGCTACTTTAACCCCCCCCCCCCCCTCATTTCTTTTCTCAATTCCCTTGTCTCTCTTACTTTTTCCTCCTCTCTCTCTCTCTCTCTCTCTCTCTCTCTACCTATACCTACCTTATTATCTCTCTATGATTTCCCTCATGTTCTCTCTCTCTCTACCGCTCATTATTTGCACTGTTATTGTTCTGTCTCTGGTCTTTGTGTGACCCGTGGTTCTGTCCACTCTTCCCCACAGATTTAAGTCCAACTCGTCTCTGCTGTTGTCAGACGCTCTGGTCCAGCCCAGCAGCACCTGCAGATCAGTCACTGTGAGTAACAGACCCCATGCAATAAAAGAGAACTTACAGCACACTGTTTTCCTTCCTTTTATGTGAACACAGCTAACGGGCCATACGCATGCACTGGCAAATATTATGTAAAAGCTACTATAATGAAATATAACAACATTGTTCACTGTGGATAAAATCAGTATTTTGAACATATTATCAATATTAAGTTGTTTCTTGTAGCCACGAATTCACTGCTGCCCCTTAATTCACAGCGAAGTAACTGTAAGGACATTTTGTCATCTGGTGTCTTGTTTTATCAAACACATCTGTGAAGTTTTGTTCTGGTTGACTTCATTTATGTTTGTATGTGGCTCTCTAGCTCTCCAGTGCAGTCATGGGTTTACACTTATGTTCATGATTTCTGCGTTTCAGGCTCCTCAGTCCCTCCAGTGTGGTGTGTGTCTACAGGTCGTGCGGAGAGACTCCCTGCAGGCACTGCCCTGCCAGCACTCCTTCTGCAAAGCATGCTGGGAGCAGCACTGCACTGTCCTGGTCAAAGATGGCACGGGAGTGGGTGAGCAGAGTGTGTGTGCACGTTTGTGCTTCTGTGTAGTCATCAAAGCTTGTATTAGAGTGGGTGAGTCAAGCTTTGTTGTGTGTCTGTGTATTTGTAGGTGTGTGTGTGTGTGTGTGTGTGTGTGTGTGTGTCATTTTGAAAATATAGCTTTCTCTTTGCGCTTTGGGCTTTCGTTCACAACTAAACAGCATTTTAGATCACTTAAAAAAGAGCTTTTGAAAAACTCCATTCAAGCTGTCTTCCTGGTAACCCTGAGGGTTTGATAATACCTGGAACAATTTGTACCATCCCATAAGGTTCTTAAGCAATGGAAACGTTGTTCACTGCTCCAACAAATGGGACGGACCTTAGATGCGACTTGGCAGAGGAAGTTATTTTTAGTCCGCCCAGCTCATAGAACCCTTTGGCTCAGTTATGAGCCAGAAAGCTAACGTTATGCCCGCAAGAGTAAACATTGCGTACAGTTGACAAAAAACAAGCGTATTATTATTATTATATAATTTGACAGTATGTTTAACAACAAGACAAGCTGGCTATCCAGCCATGTCATTGTCCCCAAATCAATGTTTTTATGAACAAATGTGAGGTCGTGTGTACAGTCGGCCTGAGCTAGCGGGTTGAATAGCGAATAGGAAGTGTAAACTTACGTCTTGCAGCTCCGTCACCCCGTGGTGTTCAGAGGATGAGGCACTGAAGGACTACACTCGTTGTAAATAAGATATTCAAATTTATTATCATTTTTTCCTCAATTAATGTAGCCAATGCATTGATTTAGTGAACAGAGAGTCTAGCTGGAACTACTTAGTAGGTGTCCATTAGCAGGAATAAATTGACAGCCAGTCAGAATCAATTATTCAACCATTCGACCACGGTGTAAGAGGTTTGGATGATTCGCATCACGTGTAAAATGCACCTGGCAGGCATCATCCTACCTATGATTATTTGAGTGTGTGTCTGAAAGTGTGCTTGTGTCAGCAGGAGAGCAGATGGAAGTGTGGGTGTGTACACGGAACAGTTTAGAGTTTTGTACAGCACAGTGTGTGTGTGTGTGTGTGTGTGTGTGTGTGTGTGTGTGTGTGTGTGTGTGTGTGGTGAAGTGCATACAGTTTACCAGACTCCTTTTAGTTGTGAGTGTGTGGGGAAAGTGTGTATGTGCTTGTGTGAGCATATTTGTGTGTCCCTGTGCTACTTTCTAACAGTCTCTCTGATAAAGTCGATCCCGGAGTCCTTCTGATAAGTGTTTCTCTATCAGCTGTGCGAAGGATGAAAGAACCAGTTTCTGGGTCACTGTAACTCTAGAAACCAGCCAGCGTAAATCAAACACAACTGGATGAAGTTAAAAATGATGGGCATAGTTTTGTGGTGCATTAGTATAGAAACGCACAAACAGCAGTTGCAGACTTTGTAGGGCAGTGTGTGTACATATTGACCCTTTGTAGTTAATTTGTGTGTGTGTGTGTGTGTGTGTGTGTGTGTTCAGGTATCTCGTGTATGGCTCAGGAATGTTCCCTGCAGATGCCAGAAGACTTTGTACTGCAGTTGCTGCCAGGAGAGGAGCTGAAGGACAAATACAGACGCTACCTCTTCAGAGACTATGTCGAGGTGTGTATATGTGTCTGATAGTGTGTGTACGCTAAATCTGTTTGCTCAGATGCCGCACGAAGGTCTGCATTTACAGCATATGAGACGTCAGAGGCATGTGGAAAGTGAGCGAGGGGAGAAAACCTCAGTAAACCCGTGTGTGTGTGTGTGTGTGGCGGGGGGGGGGGGGGGGGGGGGGGGGGGTTAAATCTTCGCACAGCATTAAATCTGAATGCTTCACTGTCTGTCTCACCAGCTGGGTTATTGTCTAAATATATTTATGATTTCTCATGTTTTTTTAAAGGATAATCAAGACAAACGTTTTCCCAGGTTTTGAGAGAACTGTGTCTGAGATTTCTGCCAACAATTGATGTGAATGGTAATATTTTGCGGGGCTAATAATACTGGAAAATGACATATAAACACAACTCTCTCTCCAGAAACAATATCCCTGGTGCTCTGGAGAATCCACCGAACACAATGTTCGTCACAATGTCATGATGCATCTGTTCCTTTTGTTAATGTATCACTAAAGCTTTGTCTCTCTCTCTCTTCGTCTCGCAGAGTCACTTCCAATTGCAGTTATGTCCCGGTGCCGACTGTCCCATTGTCATCAAGGTGCAGGAGCCCCGGGCGCGCAGGGTGCAGTGTAGCCGCTGCAGTGAAGTCTTCTGGTAGGACACACATGTACACACAGAAAGAGCATGCCAATTTTATCTTTAACGAAGCAATTAAACTTAATAAAACTGCATTTTTTTTTGTAAAACTGTGTGACGATTTTGATGATTGTATTTGTTGCCTGCCAGCTTTATAACAGCTGGCATTCATTTATCTCACTGACTCTGAATTTTGAAGTTTACTTTTTATCCTAAAGCAACATTTTAACGTTGATCTAGTCCAAGAATAACATTACGTTCTTGGACGCAGTGCGAGAAAGAGGAAAAGTACAATCCAAGCTTGAGATAAAAACTAATTCACAAACGTTGAATGTAAGTAGTCCATTTGACAGATGAACACAGCTGACAGCTGGTGTGTTAACAGAGAAATCTCCCACTTTTTATGTGGATTACCAGTGTTGATGGTAAACGTAGTCGACTGAAGCAATACATTTCACAGTGCCTGCTGTGTTGGATGAGAAAGCTGAATTCTCCTGCTTCACAATCTGTTGCTGTTCCTGCATCCATTGACCAACTACTTCAGCTTGTATTTCTCATGGGAGCCAGCAAAAAAACGCTCAAAAACAGAGCTTATTAAACCTGTGGATACATTTGTTAAGGTGTATGGCTGACTCTGATATGTAGCCGTATACTGAAGCCAGAGTATACCGTCTTTAAATATACAGTGGAGATAGATGCAGCCGGGAGTAAACAAACATGACCAGCGGTGCCTTCGCTCAAATTGCGCTCCGATGCCAACAGGAACGTAATCATTGTGCTGCAGCATGAGCACTCAGCTACAGTCTATATAGCAGGCACTGAGGACATTAGTGATTCAATGGACACCAGTTACCATCAACACTGATTGCTCATCCACATAAACTGTGCCACATTTTCCTTTATGTAAATGAAATGCTTATTACCCCCCAAAGTACCTTATTTATTCAAGCTCTGTAAATGATCTGTGTGGTTTAACCGTTACTTAGAAATGATGTGTTTTCCAAATCGGTCCAGAGTGTCCTGAGTGCTGTGTTTTTGTCTCCGTCTCAGTTTTAAATGCCGTCAGATGTACCACGCACCCACAGACTGTGCAACGGTCCGGAAATGGCTGACAAAATGTGCCGACGACTCGGAGACGGCCAACTACATCAGCGCGCACACTAAAGATGTATGATGGATCTGTACATGTGCACACGTGCACATACTTTCACACATACTGTCGTTTTGTACACATGGACACGATCCCGTTTGACACAGACGGGTTAAAAATACATGAAAGTGCATATTGCTTATTATCTGTAATACAGTGCTATAACCTGTCACTTACTCTAATTGGATAATCTTTTATGTGTATTTCTCATCTAGTGTCCTAAGTGCAATATTTGCATTGAGAAGAACGGAGGGTGCAATCACATGGTGAGTCAGAGATGAAAATCACTCTTTCGCAGAACACAGGAAATGCTAAAAATATATTTGGATTCTGAGCGATTTGACATGTGGTTAGATCACCGATAGATATGTTACCTGGGATGAGCTTCTTTTATCGTAACAGTTTTCAAGCTGCTTGTATGACGTTGCAATTGTTTTACATTGAGCACTAAATGGTTTTGTATGAAAACAATCAGCTGCTGATTTGATCAGATTCATTTGTCATGTTTCTGGTTCACTCATTTGACTTCCTCATGTGTCTGTGTCTTTATTTTAGCAATGCTCCAAGTGCAAACACGGTAAGTCTAATAGTTTCACACCTCCATCTGATCCAGTGACCCATGAACTCTCTGTTCTGGGCCCTTTTAGATCCACCTAGTGGCAACATACCTCACACAAAAAAGAAGCCAGCAAACGTAATTACGACACAAAATTGGCTAAACTTCCAAGAAATTCTTAGTGTTATTCTTAGAACAATAGAACACGCACAACAATTATTATTTTCAGGTGATTATACATTAAAGAAAATATACCTAACGATATTATATTGCATTTCTGCCAATAGATAACCTAAATGCCGCACACTGGCCCTTTAAGAACAGAGCTGATCTTTTTAAGGCTATGATACAAATGTGTCACGCAGTACATACCGTGCAATGCATGCATGTATGTAGTGGGGAGTCCAAAAATGTGTGTTTTGTGTCCTGAAAGACTTCTGCTGGATGTGTCTTGGTGACTGGAAGACTCACGGCAGTGAATACTACGAGTGCAGCCGCTACAAAGAAAACCCTGATATAGTCAACCAGAGCCAGCAGGCTCAGGCCAGAGAGGCCCTCAAGAAATACCTCTTCTACTTTGAGAGGGTGAGTGTTTTTTCTTCTTCTTTTTTTTCCACATTCATATTTTGCTCATAAGAACATAAACCTTTTTTAAGGGCAAAAATGCTTCATGGATAAAAAAAAAAAGGGTAGAAACCTTTGCAGACGAGACCGGTTTATTTCCTCCCTCTGGACACACAAACACTTTTCTATCTTTGACTTCTTTCTTTTGTTGTTGTTTCTACCCAAATCCTGAGACTGGTCTCAAAACCCTGCTTTCCATAAACTAGGAAAGATTATTTCATTTCCAGATTTGAGGGAGATTAACGCTTAACAGATTTTGTCTAAAGCCATTCTCAGGACAAAAGGATCACAGCACACACTCTGTTGCACCGACAAATTCAGTCCAGCATAGCTCTCTTGATCTACAGCACACATATTTCTTCTGTATTTTATTCTTATTCATTTTTAAATCTTTCACCCCCCCCCCAGTGGGAGAATCACAACAAGTCTCTGCAGTTGGAGGCTCAGACATACCAGAGGATCCAGGAGAAGATCCAGGAGAGAGTGATGAACAACCTGGGAACCTGGATCGACTGGCAGTACCTGCATAACGCTTCACGGCTGCTGGCTAAGGTACTCGCACACTGAACTCCGTGTGCGCAGTGTTTATCAACCGTGTCACACTTGGTCTGTGTTGTGGAATGTGCTGTAAAAAAGACAAGTCAATCATGAAAAAGAAAGTCAATCAGGTGTGTGTGTGTGTGTGTGTGTGTGTCACAGTGTCAGTGTCAGGACATACCTTCTTCTATGGTTTAGAAGAATCCATTGTCCACCTAGACTCTTGTAGATTTGTACCAGAGACGTCTTGGAGTCAGTGGAACCCAGTCTGACTTTGAGTGAACATTTTCCTACCTTTTTGTTTCCAGTGTCGCTACACGCTGCAGTATACGTACCCTTATGCCTATTACATGGAGTCCGGCCCACGCAAGAAACTGGTGAGAAACATACATCTCTTAACCATTATTGCCGAACACGCATTGTAGAATAATGTCAGTCTAAAATGAATTTGAACGACATGGATGTAAACTACATCTCGACTGGTGGGCAGAGGCATACTATCGCGAGGTGGTAACTCCTGTTCATCTGTCCTTCCCTGCAGTTTGAGTACCAGCAGGCCCAGCTGGAGGCAGAAATAGAAAACCTGTCGTGGAAGGTGGAGCGTGTCGACACCTACGAGAGGGGAGTGTTGGGAGGCGAGGGGGAGCTCAGCGCCAGCGACAGAGGGGTAAGAGGGGTAATACTGGATGTATTATTATCTAAGAATGATTTGTAATATCTTTAGTGATCCTCTGACTTTTCATCAAGTACCATCATCAGGTCAAACATTTAACTTGTCTAATATTTTTTGGGCTATTTATTATATGCAAAACTACTGATGTTCCCATCAGCTGCCCCTTTGCGTTTACTGCTAATTAGCTAATGACATCATGCTAATACACTAAACTAAGATGGTGAACATGGTATATATTAAACCAGCTAGTTATCAGTATGTTAACATCGTCATTGTGAGTGTGTTAGCATGTTGAAATTAGCATTTAGCTCTAAGCACTACTACTGTCTACCTTTCTGTAGACTCCGTTTAGTTTTAAAAAGCAAGGATTTGAGAAAGGAGCAAAGGAAACACTTCTGACTTTACTTTTTATTTGGTCCATGTTTTCTTTTGGAAGAGTCTTCAACAACAATAACTGTTGTTTTGTCTTTGTTTTTTTTTTACAGGATCTGGAGAATCAGATGCACATTGCTGAGAAGAAGCGACGCACGCTGCTGAACGGTTTCCAAGACACCTGAAGCTCCATCGCGACTGCAAAGCACCAGCATCTCCCTCCTTACTGCCTTTCCTTTCTTCCCTGCCTCCGATCTTTGCTTCCTCCCATGACCATCCCTCGGTGCAGTCATACCGACCCCCCCCCCCTCCTTTTGCTTCTACACTCGCTCATTCGCTTCTTTCTTTCAGTCTTTCCCTCCTCTCGCTCCCATAATGCCGCAGGGTCACAGAATGGCACGATTGTATCTCCCCTTTTCCTCCTCTCATTCTCGTCCACACCTCATTTACACGTTTTGGCTCCAGAGCGTCACATTCACCGTGGTTACAGCTTTTCAGATCTGATCATAAAGGTCAAATTTGAAGGTCTTGTCGTGTGTCTGAAAACAGTTTGTATGCTTTAATTCCACATCAAGCATTTGGACACTAACACAAGCAGCTAGAATAAACATGTCGCGCGTTGAGAGAGTCAGAGCTGTTACTTTGTTCCTGTGATGCTGGAATGTTCATTAGAGGAAAAAAAGGTAAAATGATTGCAACGCTTTTGTTGTTAAGCAGACAAGGAAGATGAGGGGGATGGAATACATTTCCCTAAGGAGGCTGTGTTGATTGTTGATTTGTATTTGGTGGTTTCGAGTACACCGTAATGACTAGGGGGTACTTGCTGGCAGTTGTACCTGTAGTACTTATTGGTTTGGCCTGAACCATATAATTCAAATAGGCCAGAACACATGAAAGTTGCTTTTCCGAGCACATTTAAATTTCAGTTGCCTCTCCGAAGCTGCAAAAATAAATAAAATAAAACCGAAATTGACAACAGAAAACATGATTGAGTAGCTGTTGAAGTGTGATTTTTCTAAATGAAACGTGTCACCGCCGTAGCGTTGTTTTGAAACGGACAACACTATGTACCAGGACAGGTGCAACTCCACAATGGCAGATTATGAAGACCGTTCACTGAATAGGTTTTTTTATTTTTATTATCTGCCATAAACATGTATATGGTGTGTTTACTGTGGGAAAATGGTGACTTCACAGTCCCACATACTCCTTTAAATACAATACAGTATTTTCCAACGTATCCTGCATGTTCACGCAAACAAAGTACGTAAGAATAAGATGGATGTATTTAAATTAAAAGTTGTTTTTTGCCACAATAAACACACCTTCCCCCTTTGTTTGTTTGTGTTAGTACCTGAACTACTACTGCCAGCAAATAGTTGCTAGTCATTTTTGTCCAAGTACCACTGCTCTACATACTGATTGTTGCTTCTTGTGTTCAGCTAGTGTAGATCCAGACCTGTGAGCCAGACCTCCTCCTTAAAAATCCAACATTTGCACCTCCACTGATCAGATGATGAACTTGAGTGTAATCTCAGCCGTTCATGCACACTACAGCACCCACCCACCGACATAACATGTGCACACACACACCATGCTCACATTGACACATGCTCAAACACTCCTCTGCAGAAAATAAATGTTAACTGTTAATTTGTCTCCTTCCCCCATCTTGTGCTCGCTTCTCTTTCTTTACATTCACCCCCTCACTTTTATTTTGCTCTTTGTTGTTTTCTTTTCCTCTTGCTCACATTGTTCACGTTTCTTCTGGAAAACGGCTGTTGATAGATCGTTTAAAAAAAAAAAAAAAGGAAAAAGAAAAAAAAAATGGTTGTAATTTTCAACAGTTGTACATTAATACAGAAATAGAGTTACTGAGAGAGTTTTTAAAACCAGACCCTGTCTCTCGTGTGTTCATTACACACACACACACACACACACACGTGCACACATGAAGATCAAAACCTTTGAATCAAAGTGAAGGTATATGTTCCAAAACGTAAGTAGGGTGTTTGTCATAAGTGGTAGTTTTTACCCCATTACAAGATGAAATTTGATGAGGTAACAATATGTATTTCTTACCCACCTAACCGGCCATATGACGCAAGAAGAGTTTCAACCCCTACATTTTAGGTAAATCTTTCAACAGTAATACCACCTGGAAACTGATTTTTGCAGAAAATAACATTTGGAGATAAAAAATGCAGCTGAGATGAATAAGTACAACCTTGTTTTTGCAGACGTTGGCAGAGCCATATGTTTTCCATCGTACTGCCCTCTAACATAATTACTCAATGTGCCACTCAATGATTCTATTGGGACTTTAGGTGTGGATTTGTCCTCACCCTGCATCTGGCATGTGGGATAGGGGAAATGCCATTCTAGCCATTCTACATGTTCAAAATATTTCATGTTTTTTTCGACAGTCACTGTGTTGTTGCTGAAGAAACCCTGGCCACCTCTGACATTATGAGAGTGGCTCCTATTTACTTCCAGGGCCCGTGGTGTCTTGCTGTTGGCCTAATATAGGCAAGCGCAATTGCTTGCCAAGATGGTGTTAAGGACTCCGCTTCTCAAGTGTGACCCAGTTTCAACTTCAATACAGTAACACGGAGTGTGGGGAGGATAGCACCCTCAAGTGTTTATTCCAAAGCAGGACAGGCAGGCACATCCCGTTATAAAACAACTGTATGGGATGTTTGGTTAAATGGAAAATGTGTTCAGATAAAGTGGGAAAAATGTTGTATTCCTGACTTGTAAAATCATCCAACCTCTTTCCAAATGACAGCTCAGAATCATACTCTTCTTTGCTTTTAAGAGCGGTGGAGAGTATCTATACATATATTTAAGTGCTGTATTACAATTTTGAAACCTGTACAAAGTATATTTTGATGCCAAAACTGTTGTGATTAAGGGACATTTTGAATGCAGGACTTGAGTAAAAGGTCTGAGTACTAGATTTTCAAGCCAAATATTAGCATTGATCTTGAGTTCTATATGTTCCACTGAGCTGACTCGTATTCAGTTATGACACTAAAATAGTAACTTCTTTTTTTATTTTCAATAAGATATATAATAACAATAAGCTATATAATAACAATAAGCTATATAATAGCAATAAGCTATATAATAGCAAAAGCTATTCTCTCTATGATAAGAAAAAAAATAACGGAGCCTGGCTACCGGAAGTGGCGTCAGTGTCGGAAACCGACGCCAAGGAAAGAATGCACGTGTCTGAGGGAGCTGCAGAAAGAATATGAGCGCCCAGCTCTGGCTGGTAGAGAGGAGGCCCGAGTGAAGACACACACGCGTTCACACCGACATCTTATGTTCAACGTACAGCCGCTAACAGACAACCAGAAACTCAGGACTCTTCCCGGCTGCTCACAGGCGCGCGGACCAGCACCACGGTTGGACCGTTAAGTGACCGAGAAGAAGAGCAACACACACACGGGGGAGAAGGAAGAAAGTTCTCGGTCTCTGTTCCCGGCCTGTGTTTGTTGTCTGTTTGTGTGTCTTCTCGTTGCCATAGCCGGCTTTTTAAAAAAGTTATTGTTATTAGTTGTAACACTGGAGGACTGGTGAGCGTTTAATCTGACATCATGGCGGACTACCTGATCAGCGGTCAAACCGGTTACGTCCCCGATGATGGGCTGTCGGGACTGCAGCTGTTCAACGGAGGAGACGGGCTCACATACAAGTAAAGACCCCACGATCACTCCCACTAACCGGGCCGAGCGTGGCAACACACTCCGTCTAGCTCTGTGATGTAACGTAGCTGTGTGTGCTAACGGTAGACTAGCGCGTGTGTTCACTGGTTTAACTTACTGCTGCAGAATGTGGCTCAGCTGTCCAGCAACTGGATCTGGTGTTGCGAAAGTCAGACATCTTTTTGGGGACAGTCTGTGACGGTTGAACTACTGAATAATAGATCAGTTATTTGTTGAAATAAACACTTACCGCCCCCTTTTTTAAAGGAACAGTCTCTCAGAACGATCAAAACATCGCGTGCCACATTTCCCTTGTTGCAACCAGTAGCATGTTTCATATGGACCGACACGAGAAAGCGGCTCCAGAGCCACAGAAGACGGTATATAACTGTTTTTACAGCGTGAGTAAGTTAATATTTGTGACAGGTATGCCACATGAACAGTAGAAGTCACCACAGCCCAATATGGTGTCTCAGAAAGCTGTGCCTCCAATTTTTAATTACACGTTGCCAGCCCAAGAAGATTGCTGATGAGTAAAGTACAGTCTGTCTTACATAAGTGAACACACTTGTGCAGTCTGAATAACACCTTCTTGGAACTGAAGGGGAGGGGGAGGGGGAGGGGGGGGGGGGGGGGGGGGGGGGACAACACATTCCTTCAGGTCACACACTGGTTCCATATTTAGGTCCTGACTGACACAGTCCTGTGTGGACCCAGGCTGTACCTGTACAACAAAGAAGAGAGAGTAGAGCCATGCACCGACTAGACGCTGACCGTGTCAATATTTGACATCAATATATCTACCGGTTACGCAAAATGAGATATTGAGGTTGCCAATTTAGTTTCACTGTTTAATAGACCCACAATAAACCATCTGTGCTTTACAGAGTAAGTTTAAAGAATAGGCAACTACAGTAGCATTAAAACAAAAGTGTATTGATGACCCACTGAACCCCTGGTTTATGTGATTGCTTTGAATGCTATTGAAAGTTTGTTATTAAAGTATAATATTAGTGATTAAATGTGCGTCACATTAGATTTTTACAATCTTAGTTCTCTTAATTGTACAGTGAAGCGCGCGGTGGGTCAAACGGTAATGGTTTAGTGTTCCTCTTACGGTTTTATTTCTCAGCTTTGGAACGTGAAGTTCGAGTTTGTGTGACATCTGTCACGTCCTCATGTTTGACTGGCGGATTCAAAGCCGTTAGGACGGACCGGTTTTGTAAGAAGCTGCTCTTAACCTCATCTTTCTCGTCTCTCTCTCTCTCTCTCTCTCTCTCCAGTGACTTTCTGATTCTGCCAGGCTACATTGACTTCTCATCAGAACACGTGGTGAGTCGCGAGGAAGGACACACATTTGCCAATGCATAACATCGGTTTTAATGCGGCTGCTGTGGTATTAAACTAATCTGAATGTGGGATGATGTCCGAGATGGGAGCGCGTGGGGCGAGAGTGAGGATTATCAGCTGTGTGCCTCCCAGCACAAATACTCCCTGAATTAGGCAAACAATGCCTCAACGAGCCAGCGCAGTAAAATACGGCCACCCGCTGTGACTGATGGGATGGTGGTTAGTGCTTAAATGAAGTAGCACAAGAGTCCTTAAGTGAGAGAACTTAACCACCACCAATATCAATACAAGGACCCTGAAATCGAAGCAACTAAACTAAATTAAACTGTACTTCTCTTACACTTTGTTTTCCTAATGTGACATGTCAAAATGTTTTCTGTAAAAAAAAAAAAAGGCCTGTTACATGAATATAAAGCTTAATTATAAATGAATATTCCAGTGTAAACGTCTTAAAAGATGTCCCGTCTTTGAGGTGGTTTACACTGATTTCTCTGCTCTAGCAGGTTTTACGTTGAGAATCCTAATAGTCGTGTTACTCAGGAGTAGCTTTTCGGCGTGTTAACGTGACCTCTTTTGTCCAGGACTTGACCTCAGCGCTCACCAAACAGATCACCATGAAGACGCCCTTCGTCTCCTCTCCCATGGACACCGTCACAGAGGCCAACTTGGCCATCGCTATGGCGGTAAGTAGCACAAGACGCGAACGCACGGTTTCTTTAGATTGTGTTATTGTCACGTCGGCACGCTGTGAGGCTCGCTCGCTCGCAAACGCACTGATGTGTTGTCTCCTCGCAGCTAACGGGTGGCATCGGCTTCATCCACCACAACTGCACGCCAGAGTTCCAGGCCAATGAAGTTCGCAAAGTCAAGGTAGTGACGATGACTCTCCGTCTGGTTTTATCTTTTATTTTACTCTTTCATCTTGTTCATCTGCTCAGCTTGCCTCTTCTGTTATTTAAGGGTTTTCCCTCACACATTACATTTCATTTGTTACATTTTTTTCCCCGTCATTGTTTTGTATGTTTATCTTTTCTGTCATCTCACGTCACCATCTCTTTGTCTTTCTCTGTTTTGATTTGCTGTTCTCATTTTGTAAAAGGTAGCGGTGTTATTTCCCTGCATCCCTCCTCTGCTCTAGAGTGTAGGCAGTGAAAACACTCAAATATTCTTTATCCATCCCTCCTTATTGAATCCCTTACATCCTTTCCCCTAATATTGCCCTCCTTTTCTCTGCAATGCCGGCTCCTAAATCCACTTCCCTTTTTGTGTTTTTTTTTTTTTGTTCCACACCATCCTCCTCCTCCTGCCTCTCTATGTTCTTCCTCACCCTCCCTTCTCCTCCTCTCCTTCCTTCCCTCCCCCACCAGCGTTATGAACAGGGCTTCATCACAGACCCGGTGGTGATGAGCCCCAACGAGCGTGTTCGGGACGTCTTCCAGGCCAAGGCTCGCCACGGCTTCTGTGGAATCCCGATCACAGACAACGGAAAGATGGGCGGCAAGCTGGTGGGCATCATCTCTTCTAGAGACATCGACTTCCTGAAGGAGGAGGAGCACAACCTGCCGCTGAGCGAGGTGGGTGGAAGTTAGATTAGTCGTTGGCCATTAGTTACTAAAACTAGGGTGTTGGATGGAAAAAAAATTGTAATACAAAGTGATATTTTAATGGAAACCGGTAGACAAAAAAAGAGGAATGATTTGGACAAATGGTTCAACCAGACTGACACCTGAAAAAGCAGGAAGAGACAAAGATCTCTCTGAGCAACAGTTGAATAAGAACAGATGAAATCAACAGTCTTTGGTCAAATACACTGGAAAGTTAGCATCAAAATGTGTGCAGGTTTAAATAGGAACGGGGCCCTGTTTGTGTGTCAGTTGTACATTAATCCCTTTAAGAAGCGACCACGCTGTCAGGTGAGTTAAAGAGCTATTCTTAAAACATCACAATAGAAATAGGTTAGTCTAGGATTAGCACTATTGGAATTGGATCACAGAATATCAGCTGAACATATGATAGACTAACAAATCACTGCTTAAACCTGTTCAATACAACCACTAAATAGACTGCAGCAGGCCCAAAGAAAAGGGCTTTTTTAAAATAATTAAAGGCCCAAATGCACCATAATGATGTGACACTGTGGTGACATCGACTATCATCAGTAGAACAAGTGACCCCAAACTTTTGAGCGGCAAAGATGACATTAAATATAATATTACTTTTTACAAACTTTACTAGAAAATATTTTAATTAGCTATAAAAGACAAAATATAACAGTATATTAAGGTTAACACAATAATAATCAAATGGTGTCGTAAATGCGTGCTTTTATTTATTTGGGACATTTGGTCAAATAAAACAAGCGTTATGAATACATCACCTCAGGCTGTGTCTGAATTGTTATCATGCAAATACAAAGACAAAGCCTGAATTTGTGTGCAAGATTTTTTTTAGATGACCTGTTTTTCGGTGTTAAAGCGTCGTATCTTTAAAGTCCTAAAACTCCCAGGAATACTGAAAGCTCCTACATTCTCTGAAACCTCTGCATGGAGTGTGACTGCTTCCTTTCTTTATACTCCGTGTGTTTAAATGTCTTTGACAGGTGATGACGAAACTCGAGGATCTGGTGGTTGCCCCTGCTGGTGTGACACTGAAAGAAGCCAACGAAATCCTCCAGAGGAGTAAGAAAGGTGAGGAGGCTGTTCAAGTTATCAGTCATGACTCGCATGATGTTTTTACTTAACATTTCAGTTGAAAACATCAAATGAATGATCGTGCATCTAGGTGTTGAGCGTCTGTACGTGTTTGACCTCCTCTGATTCGTCCTGCAGGTAAGCTGCCTATAGTGAATGAGGAGGGCTCCCTGGTGTCCATCATTGCCCGCACAGACCTGAAGAAGAACAGAGACTTCCCTCTGGCCGCCAAAGACTCTCGCAAACAGCTGCTGTGTGGCGCCGCCATCGGCACCCACAACGACGACAAGTACCGACTGGACCTGCTTGTGCAGAGCGGGGTGGACGTGGTTGTACTGGTACGGAGGTTGTTTCCCATGAAAAACGGGGGAGAATTAAGTCTCCAAGCTGTCATTCAAAGTAAAAATGCTCTGTAAATATCCATGTTGTGGTGCTTTCTTCTGTGTCTCCAGGACTCCTCTCAAGGCAACTCAATCTTCCAGATCAACATGATCAAATACATCAAAGAAAAGTATCCCAATGTCCAGGTCATCGGAGGCAACGGTAATTCCGCGTTTCTTTACCTTTTTATAACCAGAGACGGTATCTCCATTGATCCCAGCTACCCGTCCCAAGTGATCACATTGCTTACAGTTCGCTCCTGGCAGGTTTTGATTCAATTAAGGATCTCTAGTCTGTTTAAAGCTAAAGATCGATCTCTGGATTTTAAGAATTGATATTGGCTCACTCAAATGAAGTGTGTTTGGAATCAGAAAATCTTCATTTTGACACCGAACCCTAGTCCAGCTCTAACGGCCTTTCTGTCTCCCCCTCCCTGCCTGCAGTGGTGACCGCCGCTCAGGCTAAGAACCTGATAGACGCAGGAGTCGACGGGCTGAGAGTGGGGATGGGCAGCGGCTCCATCTGCATAACGCAGGAAGGTAAGTGACGCTAAACAACCACCATTGGCCTCACTAACTGCTTCAATGTGGTTATTTAAAGTGCCAATCAAGAAAGGACAATCTTAGTGAAATGACGTGCAGTTCGTCGTCTTGTTGATTTGACTTTGGTTTGGCAGAAATAAGCGGGATGCCAAGTGTCCGGTTTGCTTGTTTAACGACCCGAGCGCCAGCTTGATAACTGGCACGAAAATAATCGTTTGGTTCAACAATTTTTAGTTTTACCCTGAGTGGCGTGTCTTAGCGGAAGACGACAGATTGCTCGTCACAAGGCTGCTCACGTGGGAAGACGGGCGTGCTGGAGTTGTTTTTGTCTTTGTTCGTGTCGTCCACCACATGTGCTTCAGGTGCACTGTGTGTGTGTGTGTGTTCCGAGTCTGTCTCTGGCGCGTCCTGCCAGATTATCTTCACAAGTCAAGTCATTTCTCTCAACCAAGTCACGTCAGGTGCTATGTCGTTGTGACCACCTGGAAAGATGAACTGCGGATGGTTAAATTGTGCAGATAGGGCTGTTACAGCCAAGTATGGATTCCAAATCTAAGTTGTCACTGGGATGCTTTTAGCTGTGCTTTGTCGGGCATAGCCAAGAAGTTTACAAGAGGTATTGTTAGTCTGCATTTCTTGTTGTCTCTCTTCATTTTTCCTCTCAAGTCATTCGCAATATTTGTTAATTTTCTTTTACTTACAGTTTTCTTCACTTTTGTCTGTCATTTTCTTGTCCTCCAACCTGTCACCTCCCCTTCTTTCTCTTCTTCTCTCTCTCTCTCTGTTTATTCCCTCTTTATCTTTATCTTTAATTCTCTATCTGACGTCCCACCCTTGTGTTTGTGCGTGTCCATGTACTTGTCCGTGCCCAGCTCCCCTCAGTGTACCACCAGCAATAAATCTCCACAGCCCCAAAACCCCAACCACTGTTACGGGATACTGCAGTAAGTTTACCCGTCCCCCATTGGCTCCACTATCGCAGTGTGCCCGCCCCCCACACTTCACAGCCTGCTGCATCGATTGGTTAACAGCTTTGCATCGGTAGAAGTACTAGAGGTAGTGGTCATAGGTTGTTTTTGTTTCGTATTGAGAGCTGACCTTTGGGGTTTTGGGGTTTTGCTTGTTCCCGCGTCGTCACTAATCCGTCAATCATCATGTGTGAATGTTGCTCTTCCTCCACCCACTTTACTGACCTTTCCATTGGTGTCCTTCGGGCTGCCTAAGGATACCATTGGTCAGATGGTGACTGCATCAGTTGTAGGCCACAGCGCTCATCCACTCCTAACACCCATTTCTAACATTTGGCGTTCGAAAGTTTGGCTCAGCAATGCTGTTGGCAGCCACAGGGTGTCCCTGTCCAGCAGAGGTGGTGGACTGAAGTGGGCGGGGCCGGGCGGGTTATGTTTCAGACTGCACTTTCGCTTCATTATTAATCATCATTATCAAGGACAAGGCGGCCTTGATAAATGGATCTCCATTCAGCCGTTTGTGTCATATTCTCATGTCTGTGACTCACTTTCTAAGAGTCAACATAGTATATTCAGAGTCTGCAAGTGCTGCCAGCTGATAGTTGCACACTTGTGAATTGTAGCATGGTTGTGTGAGAGGACATTTTGAATGTTGAGCTTTAGGAAGGCCTTAGAGTAATGCACATGGAGCCAGAGTGTGTGACACTTGTTGTCCTTCTCTTAAGTCTACTTCTAGTGATCAGCACCTCATTATCACCTTTGGTGTGCGTTACTTTTCTAATATTTTATTTACGAGAGGACACATCGGTGCTCACCTGCTCTGTGTGGTCTGAGCAAGGATGAGGTGTTTCTATTCTTGTGTGTGTGTGTGTGTGTGTGTGTGTGTGTGTGTGTGTGTGTGTGTGTGTGTGTGTGTTTTATTTTTGCTTTGATCACATGCTTTACAGAACAATAAAAAAAACACTAGCCGTGCCTTCATGTAATCAAACCCATTTTGGGGATTTAAAAAAATGTTTATGGTTGTGGTAATTTCTTTCCAGCAATACGCATTCAAAGTGTTTACATTCTGTA
This sequence comes from Pholis gunnellus, assembly GCF_910591455.1. Classification (NCBI taxonomy): domain Eukaryota; kingdom Metazoa; phylum Chordata; class Actinopteri; order Perciformes; family Pholidae; genus Pholis; species Pholis gunnellus. The sequence goes on along the minus strand of NC_136536.1, from coordinate 18,423,320 downwards.
ACACTTCTCTAAATACAAGATATCATTGTTAATGGAAGAGCCATTCCCACCCCGGATTACCTACAGTGTGAGTTTGCTTAGTTACTCTGTAAAACACACTCGTACCATAGTCGTATTACTAAGTTGGAGGAGTGTTTGCTTGTGCAGTTTAATACTACAGGTATTAAATACTGCAGGTATTACACAGGTACCTACTTGTTATTCTAGCTTTAAAGATGCAGATGACTTGTAACCTGTTGCCATTTGCAACATTTCTTCTCTAAGATCGTGGCCATCAATACAGAGCAGGATAATTAGGACTACCGGTTTGGTTGGTAAGCACCGTGCAGCCCCGAGTTCACAGGAAAGAAAACAGGAATTGTGATGTTGATCTTTGGCGGCTCGTTGTAAATGTGATCGTCTGTGTCCCTCATAGCGGCAGGATGTATTATGAGAGACGGGTTTGGAGTCTCCGTGCGGTGTGGGATTTATCTGCTGATGTGACAAGTACAACTTCCCCATTCTCACTTTTCTTTAAGTAGCATGACAACAGAAAGAGATTTGTTCCCAGCCAGTCTGCTCCTTCACTGTGTGTGAGATTTTCTTTATTTCTTATGTTTTTTTTAACATCACTTGGATCACCACGCTTATCAAAATGAACTCTTGAGCTCAGTCGGGACGTTTTTGATGTTTATCAAATCAACAGCTCCAGGTTCCAAACCTCTGATTTGTATTTATGTTGAAGCATTTTTGTAAACTTAGGCTGATATGGAAGGATAATTTGCTGGCAAAGATGGAAAATGTCCGCTTTTTATTCCAATTTCCAACATGAATCTGTAAAGCTTTGTCTGGTGAGGTGTGTTCGCCTTTTGTGAGCTTCGGTTGTGTATTCTGTAGTAGGTTGGTTGGGGGGGGGGGGGGGGGGGGGATATGTAGTACAGGACTAGCTTACAGTCATCAGGAGACGAGCAACATGTTTAAAATGATTTAATTCAACAGCGGTACACTTTTTCCTCACATCATTTAATCCCGTGTCATCGCTCTGCTTTCCCTCTTCAGTGCTGGCGTGCGGCAGACCCCAGGCCACAGCTGTCTATAAGGTATCGGAGTACGCCAGGCGTTTCGGTGTGCCGGTCATCGCTGATGGCGGCATCCAGACGGTTGGGCACATTGCCAAAGCTTTGGCACTGGGAGCATCCACAGGTATGGATAGATGGGTGTTTCAGAGTCGGAGTGAGATAAGCACAAAATTAAAATAAAACCATTTTATTTCAAACTTGGCCACCAGATGTAACGTAAATAAGGATTCTTTTTTTTTTTTTATGCTTTCATCCGTCATGTTTTTCAGAGGATTATAATTTGGACGGTAGATTTTCAGATTTGGATTAAGTCGTTTACTCCGTGTGAATCCAGATTCATGCTGGAAAGAAACACCCAGCCTCTCTTCCTTTCAGTCGTCATCTTTCAATCTCTCTCTCTTTGTCTCCGTGTGTCCAGTGATGATGGGCTCTTTGCTGGCTGCCACCAGTGAAGCTCCTGGTGAATATTTCTTCTCTGACGGCATCAGGCTAAAGAAATACCGCGGCATGGGCTCCCTGGATGCCATGGATAAAAACCTGGGCTCCCAGACCAGATACTTCAGGTACAACAAAAACTAAAACTGGCCTAACGGAATGCATCATTCAAGTCGATCAGTTTACAGTTGACGGCACCATAGTAGTGACTGTATATCTGCAGGTTAAATCACTACAAAGCAATGGTCTAACTCTTACCCCCAGAAGAGAACATGAAAGTGCACCGTCTCACTAAAATGCCATTAGAGACCATTCTTTAACAGATCTTCCCAGACAACCGTTCTTCCTCCCACAATGCTCTGTGGTTTTCAGAACATTAGACATTACCACATACCTTGTGGTAAAGAATGATGAGCCCACTAAAGAAGCACTGAGTCACAGACATTTGACTCAATGATGCTTAAATTCAATCTCTTACTTGTTTTAAAGCAAACCTCACAACATTCTCAAAAAGGAGAGTATTCAAAAGAAAAACTGCTTTTAATTGAATCACCTTATAATGGATCTTTAGCCACAAGGTGGCAGTACACAGGTTACACACGATCCTCTGCTTTAAATGTCACTGACACATTGTTTTCCTCCTCCTCCCTCACAGTGAGTGTGATAAGATTAAAGTGGCTCAGGGTGTTTCTGGAGCGGTGCAGGACAAAGGCTCCATCCACAAGTTTGTTCCCTACCTGCTGGCTGGCATCCAGCACTCCTGTCAGGACATCGGAGCCAAGAGCCTCACACAGCTCAGGTAAAGACACATAGAACCGCGTGCACTCAGGATAATGAAATGCAAGGTACACCTGTGCTATCAATTGCATTTCAATACAACGGCCATAAATTCTACCATTACAAGATGCACTGACACCACTTTTATCAGACCGAGCACTTTTCCATACAGAGTGCTTAGCAATACCATTACGGTTCCAACAATGACTTAAATATCTTGTTTTATTTTAATCAAATGTTCCTCTCTTTCTGCCTGTGAAAATGAAACATTGAATATACACCATTATGCTGTTGCTCAAATTTCAACCTAGTTTACAGTAGGGATGTTATTAACCGTGCTAAGTAAAACCTAGGAGGGGCTGGTCCACCTTAAGTGGCCCAAGCTGTTGCTAACGTCAGGGCTAACCACCCTTCACTTAAATCAACAGCTGGCTGACAAGCAAACTTGGGTCTCACGAGTTTTGAGGCGTTATCGCATTTATCCACCTGCAAAGAAAACGCATAATACCTCTATGAAAGTATCAAAAACATCTGAACATTATAGGTATCGTAAATATAGACTTAAGTGGCCACGGGGTACTTTAAATATCTGGTTTGTTGAATAGAGTATACTTGACATTAAGCAAGTCACAAGTATAGAGCTATTGCTCTTTTGATAGTTAAAGAGCTAAAAGGGCTATTGTCATATACATGTCATAGGTATGTCATAAACGTTTCATGAAAAAGCCAAAAAATAGTATTTAGAAAACTAGAGTAGGGTGAAAAAAAGAATGTTGACATTAAAGTCATAGTAAAGTATGCCCTTAATGTTATAAAAGATCGTAGTACAGTGTGTCAAAGAAGCAAACAAGTCGTAATATAATATGTTTAAAAAAGCCGTAGCATAGTTTGTCAAAGAAAGTATAAGTCATGTATAGTATCTGGAAAAAGCCAGAATAGGTTAAAAAAAAAAAAGATTACTACGGTGAAAAAATACATAAAGAATAGTGTAAATCTAAATAGTATAGAATGCTAGTCATAAATAATCCATAATGTAGTGGTAATAGTATAGTAGGCCATAACTGCTAAGACTATATGATTATAACAATTATGAAATACATTCTGAATAGAATTAGTATGAATTTGGGACACTTTAGACGTACTTGCCCAGCGCCTATGCTGCGCTATATCCTCTCCCTTGAAGTCTGATGTGGGTAACAGCATTTATTTCGTCTTTGCAGAGCCATGATGTACTCTGGAGATCTAAAATTTGAAAAGAGAACAACTTCGGCTCAAATGGAGGGTGGAGTCCACAGCCTGCACAGGTACACACAAAGAGAAACTACTCACCTAAGTAGACTTCAACTTTGTTTTAATTTGGTTTCATATTTCAACATCTTCCTCTTTCTCCCCACAGTTATGAGAAACGACTGTTTTGAGAAGACGCCAGACAGAGAAACCTTCCAACAGACACATTATGCAAACACACTTCATGCCAGACCTTCTTTCATTCATAGCCCCCCCCACACACACACACACACACACACACACACCATTCACTTTTCATACAATCTAGTCTTTAAAGATGAGCTCTTGCCCCCTCTCTACTCTTCCAATGATCCATCAAGTCTTCCTGCCAGTGTCATCTATGCATTGTCTGTGTTTTGTGTAGCTGTGTGTGTGTGTATGAAGAATGGGGATTAAGCATTTATCAATCAGTGCACGTGTGATTGAGTCCCCCAATGCCTTTCAAGTTGTGATTAAAGTAGATGTCTGGAGTGTCCATGTTAAGGCAAAAAAATAAAAGTTGTCCAATAATAAAACGTACGTGTTTTTCCACAAGCTGCTGTCTTCGTATTTGTCGCCTCTGCTTTTATATTTGTGAATATCTAGTACTTTGAGACAATGTAACAAAATGTACTTTTAAATGACTTTTTATTAGTTTTATCGACATATTGGTCTAAGTCATAGTATAGTATATCCAAAATGTTGAAAAAGGTAATAAAGTAATGTCGAAAAAGTTCTGAAAAAAACTCAGTATAGTGTCAAAAAAGGCTAAATATACCATGTTTAACAAAAGCCATAGTAATGTATGTCGAAAAGTATTTAAAAAGCCATCGTATGTTGAAAAAAGTTTGAAAAAGTCACGGTATAGTATGTTGAAAAATCTATTGTATAATTTATCAGTCAGAAAAAGTCATAGTATGGTATGTCAAAAAAAATATGTCGACATAAGCCATATAATCATAGTTAAGTTTAAAAAAGTAATTGTGTGTCATAGTATGTAAAGAAAATGGCATAGTATGGTATGTCGATGATGATAAAGGTATAGTACAGTATGTTGAAAAAAAATCATTAAAAAGCCATTTTATAATTTATCGAAAAAAGTCATAGTATAGAAAGTCGAAAAAGGTCAGAACATTAAGTCACAGAAGGCATGAAAAAGCTGTAAGTAGAGTAAGTTTTAAATAAGTTCAAAAAGTCATACAAAATTGTCGAAAAAGGTTTTAAAGTCGTCGTGTAGATGGTTGAAAAATGTATGAAAAAAGCCATAGTATAGTATGTTGGCAAAAGTCATGAAAAAAAAAGAATGATTTTTAATGTCTATCACTATACACACAATTTCCTTTTTAGTTTTGATACCATTGTCTTTGTTCTACAGATGTCTGTCACTGCAGTGGACGTTGGGCGCACCGTGACCCTCCCAGCCCGTCCATGACTCATACTGCTGGGTAAGTGTCACATAAGCAAGTCTGTCCGTTTCTTTTCTCAAAAGGATGAAATTGTTTCTCAAAATTAGATTATGCTCTCATTAGAAGACACAGAGGTCATTATCATGAGATAACTTAAAAAATGGTATTTGTTGAATCCAACCGGATTCTGTATTAAGCACAAACAATCTTAACTTATCACATCTAATATCTTACAAGCTTTCTCTGTTATTACATGTTTTAGGTGCTTCATTGGTCTCAACCCTGAGAGGGGAGAAGACAGGGAAGCTGGTTCAGAGAGAGGCAGCTGTGGCTGTGAATCCCCATGTTGTCACCTTCATAATGAACTCCTGGACTTTGATTGGGGCGTTAAGAAGCCAACATCACAGGACCTCACCTAGGAGGAAGGAAGAGGAACAGCCCACACTGTCACCACATGTTCCTGTTGACATTTTAAGGTAAAAAGTCTCAGAATTGTGTTCTGTTCAATTCAGTTCCAGAGTTGTCTCAATTGTGCAGTTCGATTTCAAAAACTAATGTAAAATGGATCTTGTAGGCACGATACATGAAGTAAGGTCTGTGACTTGTATACAGATTGTTGAGAACATTGTTCTGATTGTATTTTAATAGAATGTCATAATTTGAAATGAGTTAGTGATGGAATGTGTTTGATGCAGTGGCTTTAATGTCTTTTTTTAATGTAATTTTGTAGAGCCATATCTTATCATATTTCAAGATAAAAGGGGGAAACACTCTATGAAGCCCGTGTCTATAGTGCATTACAAACACTTATGATGCATATCATCTTATAGCACTGAATCATTATTGTTACAACCACTCATAAATATTCACAATGCTTTATAACAATTAAATTACACTATAAAGCATTTCATACAAACATTATAATCTTTTTATAATGCCTCTATAATCACTGTTATAATTTATTATAACGTGGTTAGAACGTAACTCTGGCCATTGTTTGCTTCATATATAGGAGAAATCATTTTGTGTTCCTACATAGATTTAATGATACTTGACCTTAAGTCATTAGAAATCGCTTTATAATGTGTTATGAATATTGTTATAAAGCATTGTGAATATTTATGAGTGCTTATAACCATGACTATACAGGGCAGATTCATGCATTATAGACATTTAGGAAATGTTATCAGAAAATGGAAACTAAATTCAGGGTACATGGACTAGGACGGATATATGGATATACGGATATATAAAAACAGTGAAAATAAACTACAATCAGTATATTAGGTACACTCTACGAAGGCAGTCTAATACCGCATTCCTGCAATAAACCGTACTTCCATCAAGTTAAGAATGTATTTCTATTATTTTGTCCACCCTGCAATGCAATCTACTTCATACAAAATGATGATTGAATCGACACCTGCCTAAATTAGATCAAATAAAAACTGAACATAATAACCTACATGAAGCAGGATTGACTGCAGGCCTGTATTACACTGTGTACCTAATAAACTGGCAACTGAGAGTACATTTTATGTTTTGTAGTTCTCTTACCTACAGCAACAGCCAGTAAAGTGGTTACAACAAAGTACACTGTTGAACGGATGGTGATCTTTCTGGAGAAGTCAACACTCGGACGACACATTTCTATAAAAAAATAAATAAAAACATGAGCTGAGGTCTTAAGACTGAAGTTAGAGCGTCAGTGAAATAATCTCTGAGTGGTACATTAATGTCATGGAAAGTTAATTGTGAGAAATGATGTCATTATGTAAATAATGTCAATTATTATCATATCTATTATTATGAATTCCTATGTGTGTAACATGTATACGCTAACGTAAACGTTGACAGAGTGGGAAATACACCTGTGGCTTACCTCTCACCAGATTTGACAGGAAGAGAGGAATGGTGATCAGCTTCAACATCCGCAAGAACATCTCTGCAGGGTAGTTGATGAACTCTTTGTCCAGGTCTGTCATAAGGACGCAGGTCCTCAGAACCAGGCCCAAAACAAAGCCTGGGAGACGGTTACATAGAAATACATGAACCTCAACACAGAGGAAGGGTTTCAAATCACTGAGAGCAGAAACGTATCAGAAGCAAAACACACCAAGTTAAACGAACCTTGTATTTGCACAAATAATGCATCATTTCAAAAACTACACAAAATGTCAAAGTAAATGCGACAAAACTACAATAAACCGTAATTCATCATTGGGTTATTTTTGTTGTCATGGTTGCAGATACTTCAAATGATAGGCCTGTTTAATTTGGTGTGAGTAGACTCAGTGGGTACTTCTCAAGTCTCTTAATTGCATCCCCGTTTCCCTCAGTTGGGTCCTTTCCATGCGTCTTAGTCCCTCCCACCAGGGATGCATGGAGGAAACCATGCGAGGAGAGAGGAACAAGGAAATATATTTGAAGAGACATGAGACGTCCTTTCCTCAGTTGCGTCACGTGAAGTGACGTGTTGTTTCTGATGACGGAGGATCAGCTGATCACAGCTGGATCAGCTGACAGTCGGCTTTAACAGCTGGAGAGACTTTTGAGAAGTTTGTGTCTGTTCACATGATCACTGTACTTAATAATAGTAACTAATAATACTAATAAAGACAGTTATCACTGTAGAGGTGTTTTCTCTCTGTAGTCTGTTACCTCTTTAACAAACAGTGTTCTGTTCATAAACACAGGACCGATTTCTACCGACGGAATGCGTTCTTATTTATGATTTATTTGCGACTGTACGTTTTGAAATTCAGATTGTGATGTCAATATTAATTAACCCAGAATATGATTATTGTTTCTCTTTAATTATATAACTCATCAAACCCAACACTCAGGAATGATCAGCCTCACGTGACTGAATGAAATGATGATAAATGATGTAAAAAGCTCTCTCTGACTTTAATTGTATCCATAATAAAGGTTATTGAGGGAAATATCAGATCATGAAAAGACAGATCTTTCTAATAAATTAAGAAAGTTGTTTGTGGTCCTTTTGTTGTTCAGTCTACAATGAAGAATATATTTAGACCAGATGTTGAATCAGAAAACTAATCAAATATAAACTAGAGTTGAATCTGCGATCCGTCTTCACTGTTTACATGTTGAAAAAAATCGTATCAGTCCGATCGGCTGCAGCATCCAATCACATAACAGATAAGCAATGAGGGGGCGTGTCCGCCGTTAAAACACTTTCTGGAAGTCTGCTCTCGTGGGTCCTCGCTCATGGCTCCTCAGAGATCCCTCCTCTCTCCTCGCTCCTCGCTCCTCCGAGCTAAATAAGAGCTTTGGGACGGCCGTCAATATGGCGGTGAACTTCCTGTTCAAGCGAGGATCGAGGAAACGATAATTAAGAGCCTTGAGAAGTACCCAGTATCTAACGTTAGGTCGATGCACCCTCCAACTAGATTTATATATGCCCAACATTATCACAGATAAGCCTTTCTATAAACTGCGGAACAGGATATTGTCATGTTTTAAATCAGGCCTGGGACGTTAATTACCAGTAACAGTTAGATTCATAACATCTATAAAGGCTAGCTAAAGCTATAACTTATAAGTACGATGTTAATATTAGCTCACCAACAAAGTTTAATGTGGGTTTTAAATAGATTTGAACTAAGATTTATTTTTAACGTTAACTAACGTTAGCTAGTTCTTACGTGAGCCTCTTAACAATGACATAGTATAAATACGTTCATCCAATACAGAGACAGATATAACGTTAGTTAGCGTTAACTTAGTTAACGTCAGTTAACGCTGTCCCAGCAGCAACATGTTACTTACCCAGGGCAACAGCAATCGGGCATGACAACGTTGATATAAAGCGCTACATTTTCTCGCAGTCTGAAAGAAAGCAAACTCACAATTAGCTACCTAGCCTAGTTAGCTTGCAGAAACACTTGCTGACCTGACCAATATTGGATTTTAACAGTAAGCACCGGGATGTCGCTTACTGTACAGAGTATTTCAGCCAACACTTACAAAGATAACAGTAGATAAAGAAAGTTCAATATGTCAGCTAATGAGATGTCGTCTCCATCTCCTTCTCTCGGTTCTCCTGTTTTGAGTAAATCAAATCATGGTGATAAGACATGATGTCTCGTGACTTACGAATGTAAGTGTGTAGGAAAGTGTTGGAGCATTGCAAACACCCTAAAAATGCGCCCAATGTACAAACATAATAATCCGACGAATTTTAATGGGGCCTTCGCGGCCCGACGTTTTCGGTGCTTGGGCCCTAATAATAATAATAATCAGATTATAGAAAAATAATATATTATATATAAATAATATATATGTCCAAAAAATAGCCATATTAGTAAGGCTAGGCAAGTTTATTTGTATAGCACATTTCAACAACAAGGCAAATCAAAGTGCTTCACATAAAACCATTAAAAGCATCAAAACATAAGGCAAGTTGTAGTATGTGTAAAAAGCCATCGTATATGTGAAAATGTATTTAAAAAATCAAAAAGAATCATAAAAAATCATAGAATATGTTAAAAGTAAAACAATCATAGCATAGTATGTAAAAAAGAATCATTGTATCATATGTAAAAAAAACCAGTAATAGTCATAGTATAGTACATTAAAAACAAACCGTCACAGTATTAGATTAAAAAGTAAAAAAAAGTATTTTTTTAAGTAATTAAAAAGTCAATGTATAGTATTTAGAAAAGAGTAATTAAAATGTCAAATATTTAATTGTATGCTGTTAAATTCATGGTATATTATGCCATAAAATGTTGTACATAAAGTCATGCATGCAAATGTCACAGTATAGTTGCATTAAAAATGTCACAATATAGAATGCCGTTACAATGCCATTGCATAGTATGCCAAGAAAAAAAGGACTTCAAAAAGTCATGGTATAGTACGCCATCAATAAAAGTCCCAACAATGTTATGTTAAAAAGCAGTATATATATAAAAAAGTCAAACATATCTTAGTATAGGAAACCATAAAACATCATACAAATGTCACAGTGTAGTTGCCCTCCACATATTCTTTTGTTTTTATGTTCATACTGCTTCAGGTGCAGCTGCACCACATGACAGCAGGGTTTGCCCAGAGAACCTGATACACTTCAAGCACTGCATGCATCCAATCAGATAACATACTAACATAGAATAACTGAACCAAGTTCAAAACGTGGGAGTGATGCCCAGGTTTCCTCCATCAAAGAACAAGTAGCCACCTTCTCTCCACCTCACCTTCCATCTTCATGCTGGAGGTCTCCAGGGTGGATCAGGTACTCCGCCAAATCCACCGGACTTTCCAGGGTGAAACCCAGACGGACCGGTGGGAGTCCTCCGGTCACACTCCGCTGGTCACACCTGTCTTACATCGTCCATCATGTCACATGCTAATTAACGCACATGGAGAGAGTCAGTTTACAGGCCTCAATTAGCACCACTTTAAGATCAGTGTTTTGCATGGGAAAGAAAGCAATGATTACAATACTACCATTGAAATAAAGATTGTTTTTTTTTAATGTCCAGGTTGTATATAACATTCGATGACATTTATAAAACTAGCATTTGTTAACAAGCTGCTGAAAAGCCACTGATTTGAGATATTGAAATGCTGTTGAAACCACGGTGACTTACAGTATGCAGCATGTCTAAAACAACAAACTCACCTTTCAACCAAATTTAGCCCATTTTATACCTAAACTACTAGATTACTTTTGACATCCAAATCACCAAATTAAAGCAGACTGGAAACCTTTGCAGTTACTACCTGTAGTCTTACTGCTGTCACTACTATGAACAGTATAATGTTAGTACTAGTAGCATTACCAGTGGTGGAAAGTTACTAAGTACGTTTACTTAAGTAGGGGAGACTGGGGGCAACGGTTACATTTTTTTACTTTTACCTTCAGGACTATAATACTAAATGTAATGCAAGAGAGTTACAATTGACCCCTTGGGTTTATTAATCCATTGTTTGAACACATAAAACATGTTATTTCAGACAAAATAGTGTTTGTCGATGGGCTGCTATACTAGATAAAGTAATTTATTTAAATTTACCATATTTAATGTACTTTTACATTCAAGTACGTCAAAGCAGAAAAACAAGGTGCTTATATTGGGCCATGTGGCTCGGGGGCAATCATAACACCGTTTACAATTACTTTTGATAATTAAAGTATATTTTCATGCAAATACTTTTATACTTTTTCTTAATTGGCTTTTTGAATGCAGGATGTTTACTTGTAACAGGGTTTTTTTTAACCCTTTTTTTAAGAGTACTTCTTCCTCTACTAACAATAACTAACTACCACATCAACCAGCAGAGCTAGAAAAACTATTACTGCTGCTACTAATTCATTGGTGCTGTTTGTATTCCACATATCGAAAGGCAGACTCGACATTAACCGAGTTGAACAATTAAAAACAAGGAATTAAAAAAAGAAAAAAAACACTAAAGGCGGAATTGGACCAAAATTGCATGAATACTATTAGAACCTGATTTACTGTGAAATTCCCAAGGCTTTTCTGGAGACATTTTACATTCAGAAAAAACTTTGGTTAAACACGAATGAACAAAAGCACATATACAAAAATGTATTGTACAGAGGACTAAAGGGTCAGCTAAGCAGCAACATCTGTTAGGGCAGGCTTTTGAATAATGTCTCTGAAATTTTGTTTTTGGTGCTTCACAGCTCTTTGTCACTTTAACTAAGGCAAACATGTAAGAACTGGCAAAAAGGTAAAAGATCAGAATAAAACATTAAATCAGTCAGTCACGGTTCACATAGGGTAAATACACCTTCTAAAATAAATGCATTTAGTCACAACACAAAACCATAAAGACAAGCAGAAATCCGTTTGCTGAATGAACACATTATACTTCATTTGTGTGTCCAAAATTATATAAATGTCTGGATACTCATAATATATGAAATTTGAATTATACCTAATCAATACAGGTTTGATAAACAACCTGAAAGCACTTCAAGGCAAGAAAAGACATCAAACTTTACAATGTCAAGCACTCCGTTTTCATGTAAAGAAGAAATCCACCTTACAAAAAGGAGCATTTCTGTTGACAGAGTAGTAGATAGTAGTAGGCGTGTCTCTCCAGCAGGGAGCGGGGACGGGGAGGGAGTTGACAAAGAGAGGAAAGGAGGAGTTTTGTCTGCTGAGGAGAAGTGAAAGTGAAATGAATCTCTCCAGTATTTAAAGAGGAAGTTTGAACTCAGAGATGTTGGCAGACGGGACTACAGAGGACGAGGAGCTGCTCTAAGATGTCGGTGAGCCGGAGAACTTTTAGACATTATTCTTCAAACTTTATAATCATGACAATACTTTATACTGGTGTCTTTTTGTACTTTTACTTTGCTTTCACTCGATTGGCTTTAAGTGCCAAATCCTCATTCAACCTCTCTCTGTCTCCTGCTTTGACTTCTTAAACTTTGTCCTCACATTCTTCTCATAAAACCTTGTTTTACTGCTTGTAAAACTGTCTGATTGTCCCTTCATTCCTCTTATTGTTGGAAGGAGCCCTCAGGTGCCCTTATAAAAGGGTTCAAGTAGCCTATAGGGGACAAACTGAAAGTGTCTTTAAGTCCTCTAGTTTTTACTTCACGGTTTAGTTCTCTAGTTTTTTTTTAAAGCCTTTGAGGACATGAGAAATTAATACAGCTTTAAAACAGGGTTGAGAAGCTATTTTTAGCTCCACAAGAAGAGTCCAATGATGTAAATGTCTTCCTCAAGTTGTTTTTTTCAGCTCTCTCCTTCCTTCTATCAGCTCTTCCTTGTCAGGCTCACCTCTTGTGTGCCTTCTTGCTTTCTTTTTCTTTCCGTCGCTCAACGGATGATAAACAACAGGTTTTTCAAGACGGTACACAAACACAAAGATATAAAAAGCTGCAACTAAAAAAACTGAAGTCAGATTAATTCAATGTAAAGTCACCTTTTTCCCTTTTCTTTTAGCTGCATTAACCTGACCAGACCTGAGTTTGGACCTGAAGCTTGTTTTGGTGGGTGGGATTGTAACGGAACCCATAATGCAGCTGTGATTCTTGGCTCCAGCTGGTTATGCGGTCCGTTTCCATCCCACAATGCACAGGACATCCTGAGCAGACGAGCTGAGGTTGAGCACTTCTCCTTAAACACGATGCAAACCATGAATCATATCAGATTACTATGCATTTCTTAAGTCAGCCTCTGTTTAAAAATAGATTGCCAAATCTCATTTTGAAAACTTTATTGATCCTTAAAGGAAGAAGCAAACACTACAATTCAAAACACGCGTAACGGTGTGGACCAGTAGAGAAGTCTCTACAGTTGAAGTAAACGTACCAGCTGACAGAGCTATTCTGATTCAGATGGTGCATTCAAGCTGGAATGATGAGTATTGTTTCTTTCAAAATGAAAAGCAAGGAAAGTGAAACTAACAGCAGTATGGCCTATGTTGAACGCTGCTGTGTTGCCATTTTGAACAGAATAAATTAGAGTGTAATGACTGAATGGATTTAGTTTTGTCTGATGCAGAAGGTGTTTTTCCTCAATGACACGTTTTCTCCCGGATTGCCGCCAACAGTAAACGCAACCGGGAATTTCGTGTCAGTCAAGAAGGACACCTCGAACCGCGACATGAGCGCCCAATGCAAATCATTGTAGATCTCAGTTTGTACAATGTCATTATCGGTTTTCTGTATGTCTAAATGGATCAAGATAAATCTCTGAATTTTAAACTATCAGTCACTGTGTATATTTTTCTTACAATATCATCGCCACACATTATTTACGACCTGTGCTACAAATAGAGTACCATTCAAATGAAGAGCAGCTTCTCTTCCACTACAAAGGGAGCGGAATATACAAGACATACTATTATACATTCCTCTCCCTCTGGGGAGCACTGCTGGGTGACACGGCTGCAACGTGACAAAGCAACACTTTCTCTAAACGCCAAATATAAAAACAAGGTTACCAGTAACCGTTATCATTTAATGAAGTCACACATTGTAATAGCTCATATATACAAATCCCAAATAAAAACAAATGCTCTGTTAAAAGGTATGTTGCCAGTATGATTTGTTTAGCTTTTGCTGAAGCTCAGGTGAGGTGGCAGAAGCGGTCCTTCCATCCAAACATGAGACACTACTTTATATTTTTGACTCTTTTGGCGACTTTCATGTCAACTGAAAGCCAAGTTCACACTGCAGGTGACAATTCTCCAAATTCATGACACAGATCTGTTGTTCTGATTCACACATTCAGAGATTTTTAAGCAAATTTTGAGTCAGAAAACTTATAATGTAGTAATAATTATGGGTCTCATGCAAGAACATTTGCATTCTTATCTCAACTCTTACTTTTTTTTTGTACCAGTGAGCCACGTCAGATTCAGCAAACGCTCCTCACTTCAGAGAACTGTGTAAACGACCGGCCTGAACATGAACAATGCCACCTGTGCGTAAATGAGCACGTGTTCAGGAGAAGTGCTCATTTGCATAATTAACGCCCAAATAATACAACGTAAGGTTACTTACCTGCCCCATAAGTGTACATTCATGAAAATGGCACAAAAGAATAAAAAGATAGATATATACATATAGATATATATTTAATTCAATTAGTGCATTATTTTAATATATTTTCAGCTTGAGATCTTGCACAATAGCCAATTCTGAAATATATTTTATATATTATTAAGTGTAATTTACATACGATTTCATTGCTTCTTTTATTATGCGTTTGTTCTTGATAAAAAATTGAAAATTCCAGAAAATTGGTGAATGCGGCAAGTTCTCCTACATCACTTGAAAAGACACTTTTCAAAAAACAAATGTTTGTACGAGCTGTTCTTTAACATGAGGCCCAATATGTCTAAATGAATCCAGATGTTTTTATAGGCTCTACACAATTATACATCTATATAAATCCAACTATTCATAGTCTAACTAGCTGATTTAAATGGACTTCATCATTTGGAGTTTCTAGTTATAAATGTTGTATAACCTTTTGTTTATTGCACAGCTAAATCACATTAACTTATGCAAATTATATTTAGAAATGGAATGCTGCTGCTACAATCGACTGTTATGATGCAGCTTCATCGTTCCTTTTAATATGTTTTGTTGTTCAAGTTTCAGCACCACGGTCAGTTTACAATGCTGTTGTTTTAGGGCTAACAAATGAACAGTGAATCAGAACGGAGCGTGAAGGCCTGCAGTGTGAACATGGTCTGTCTTTTTTAACCTGGATTTGTATTAGATACAAGTGAGCAGAGTCTAGGTTAAAAGCAAGATTATCTCAAGTCATTTTTCTGTACGGTGTTGATAAATAAAGTGGAAATAAAGGAAAGTGGAAGAGGCACAAGTCAGCTGGTGGAGGAGCATGTCAGAGGTGTCCCCTACACCTGAACAACCCCGTCGTACGCCATCGTCACTCACACAGGAAGCGTCAGTCAGCGACCTGAAGGAGACAGTACGCTGTCCACGAGTTCGAGGTGTCTCTCGTGGTTTTCTCAGCTGATCCTTTCATGCATGGCCACCAGCTGACTCATTAGATTGTTCTGCCTCTCCTTCTCATGATCCATCAACCTCTGTTGCCGGGCGTCGTCCTGCGCCTGCATGGACGCGTCCATCTCTCTGAGCTGGGTGACCGTCGCCGACACCAACGTAGAGACTTGCTACATCTCGGTCGTTTTCTTCGATGGAGTCGTGTACGCTAGAAAACAAAAAGAGACGGTGCAGCCAGTTAGGGACACATGCTTCAAAACACTGGACTTAAAAATTAAACGACAATGAGGTGAAAGAGCTGACTTTCAGCTGAAAGGTGTTTGCATTCATTAAACATTATTATGTCACCAAAAGTTATATGTTTACTAGTAGTCAGATAAACCTACACGACCAAAGGATTACTAGCTTGAATATTTTAGACCAACTGTACACAAAATATGGGGAAAAAAGTCAGGAAAAACCCAGCCGATTCTCCTCTTTAAAAAAACCCATCAATGTTCTTTTATCAGCACGACTCTCATAGGAATGTATGCAAAAAAAACCCATAACAGATCATGAATTGATTTTTGAGAAGTACAAGAAGTAACTTTTCACATGACTTTGAGGAGGAATAGAGACAAAGACTTCCTCATTCTGTGGCTGCAGTGCTCAGTTAAAGGGGTTTTAAACCTTTAATATGTGGGCTGTTTGTCTGACTTCATGTGAGAAGACATGAAGCTGCTTTCCCACTGGACAAAAAAACCCACTAACATCTGGCTTTTGTATTTCGTGAGAAATTACAATCTGCCTTTCATTCCTGGGAGAAATTACTCTGCATGAGTCACGGCTATTTATCGGCTCCAGCTCCAAATCGCCAGTGATGGAAACATGACACCCGGGAGGACAAGCCAATTTCCGACATTTTCTGTGATACTGTGAGTACTTTGGTGTGTACCGTTTGTGTCTGTTTTTGCCATATTGTAGTCATAGCACACAGTATGCAGTTTCTCCATACAGAAAGTTCATCCACAGATCGCATCTTTACAGGTCAATAGCCTCCAGGCTCAGTAACCGACCCATTACATGTATCAGCGCTAAAATGGTTGAGAGTACATTTAAAGGGTCCCTGGATGAGATAGCCAGATGTTAAAGCAAAACGTTTCAAAATCCCATTGTTGGATACATCTCTTAAGGAATCATTTCTCTCCTTTCTGTTTTAAATGCAAAGAGGAATGTTCAAAACATTATGCTGAATACTATTTATGTTACTATCTAGTAATAATTATGTCTATTATGGTAAACTAGTATACTCTTAACTAGTAAGTTTAACTTTGGTGGCATAGAATGGGTACAAGGATCCAACTCCGGCCACTGGTGTTTTCTGGGACCTCAGGACAAACGACCCAGCAGGTGATCCAGTTATCTCCCGTTAGCACAGTAATGATAGAAACACATACTTACTGGTGTTAATGGTTGTAACCGTTCCTCCTCGTCCTCTGCCTCAACCGGACCCAGATGCTTGTTGAGCTCCCCGTCGTCCACTTGGTCCCAGAGCCCGACTACAACCTCCTGATGCTCGTCGCTGATGACAGGGGGAGGAGGCGGTGACGGTGTGGGACTCATATGCCGTTTCAGCGGGTTCCCGCGTGAGCATTCCCGAAAACCCGGTGGCACTCTTCGTAAAACGGCCAGTCGACGCGGGTGTTCTGCAGGTGGTTACTGTTTCCTAAGCGCCTTCAGTTTGCTGATCACCTGCACGTGAGACCTGTACCCCCCCCCCCCCCCCCCCCCCCCCCCGCCAGCAGTGTGGTTGTAAACGACAGAGTCCTTCACGGTGCCCGTGGTCTGGTTACGGATCGCCTCCGACCAACGGATGGTCAACAGTTCTTTGATTTCGTTCTCCTGCCAGTGGTGCATCTTTTCTTTTGCAGAAGCGTTAGTGTTAGTTATATGGTGCACAACTTATTACTCCCCCCCCCCCCGCTTGTATATTGTGCCCTCTACGTCACATTTCGGCGCCGGAAGAACGCTTTTTTTTTTTAAATCGTTATTGAAAAAACATTCATATAAACAACATTGCATACATTTACTTAACAATACACAGAACAAATATATGAATTAAAATACATAAATGAAACTAAACAGAATTGGGATAAATAAACTTCAATAATGTACAATTATAATAGATAAAACACACCTTATTCTTCTTTAGTTCACCATACAGTGACAGTTTTATTACTTTTTTGTATTCATAAGTTTGAAACTACTATTATATTCCATAAATTTACATAAAAATCTGGTGAAGCTATGGGTTACTTTTGTTATTTTGCATTTATGTATCACATAAATAGAATCACATATATAAATCAATATGTTTACAATGCATTCCGTTTTATAGTAATCTTGTTCAACGTGTATGACATTTTACACTCAACATTGATATTATTAATACTTTTAAACAATATCTTTCAATCAAGCCCCCAAAGTAACATTTGTAAATTTGGAGAAATATAGATTTGTTGGATACATAGTATAACATTTAAATTTCTACTTCTTTAATCTTATTGGTAATACAGCATTTATATGGAAATAGCCATGCCCTCTGCCAATCGTATAAACATGTCCCCAAAAGCTTTTCCTCTAGGAATACTTTTCCTTCTTTAACTTCTATTCTATTAAAGACCACTCTTCAATAAAATAGCAGTTAAATATATATAAATTAAGCATTAAAGTATTCACGCTGTTGCTCTTTTGAAAGTAATTCATTAAAATAATAATACATTTTTATTATATTATCATATTATTAATTAAAGTGTTACTAAATAGTGGCAATACTTAAAAAAAATAATGTCAAACGATTGTATTTAACAATATAGTTTAGGATCCCACACAATAGGCCTAACTGCTTGACACTTGACTGAAAATATATGCTGAACGTCTCATTTCAAAACCATGGCTGTCAATAGGCCTCTATGCCAGCCACCACTGAGGGGGACACGTTCACAAAAGCTTCAGTGAAGTCCGGCCTGACCCACAACCTTACAAATGTTAAGAGCCTTGGAGGTAATCAAGTCCAGAGTGTGCCCCTTACTGTGTGTGGATGTTAAAACCACCAACAATAGACAGTAGCCTACGCAGTCAGTCAATGCAGATGGTCAGTAAATACTATGTAGGTGGCCTGGAGATATTTAGGAATGCAGCTTATCATAAGGACTTAAATTAAAGAGCAATAATAGAAGTATATTTTCTATTAGACACATGCTTGCACTAGAAGAAAATGTTAAATTACAGAAAAGTATGTGTCCACATACATTTGGCCAGCCAGTGTGGTTAAGATTGCAGTTACTCTACCACAAACTGGATGGCGCTATTAGGCACATTCCACTGGTCCTACACCGAAACCCCCCTCGGAAGAAACAGATTGCACTTCACTGGTTCCGCAAAAGAGAAAAACAGCCAATGCAGTCCTCCTTTACAGCCAATATCTGACATCGATCAGCGACTAACCGTGCGGCAGGAAACTGGCATGTAATTCGGCAGTGCAAGCTTTTAGCCTGCATCACAGACACCAGGGAGACGGCGTTTTGACAAGAAGACATGAGCAGGGTGTGGATGTGCCGATAGCCTGGTAGCAAGCTCACCTGTCCGTGTGCTGGTGGTGGTGGTGATGGAGAATATCGAGGAGTCTTCGCCCCTCCGGATCACCCCTACCGTCCGGGCGCTGAGCTCCGCACTGCGGGGGAAGCGTGAAAATGTCCCCGTTTCCAGCCAGCTAAACGGGGACAGGATCTTCCCTGAACCGGAGAAGCTTTGGTTCAAGGAGAGCAGCGCTAAAAACCTGCGTAACAGGGACTTCTTGTCTCCGACCACGATGCTTAACACGCTGTATGCGGACGGGCAGGTTGGTTTAACTGATACCTGTTGGGTTTTGATAGTAATTTAACGCGCTCCTTGCTCATTTCAATGCGTTTGTGCCTTATTTATTTGTTTCTGACGCTAGATGCACTGACAGAGACGTGTTTATTACACTGGAATCATAGCTGGGCATGTTAAACATCGCTGGCTCACGCGTTCAACTTCGTACTCTTTGACATTGTGTTCTTCCACTCAGCAGTATAGTTCTGTCCTTGACAGTCGCTAAATGGCGCGAGTGGTTTTGTTAAGCGCAGTGATATTTAAATGGTCGGATGGTGTTTTTGAACGGTTACAAACGTGACTCGGCGTGACCGGAACTCGCTGCTTTATAGCTCTCAGCTGAGGCCAATTGGCTGCTTGATTAGGAGGTCTAAAGCTGACCTGAGTCCAGTTTAAATCATCAAATGATGAATGTTTGAGTGATACGGTGACTGCTGAATACCGTGACCGCTGACGTTGCCTCATCATGATCGACCAGACATGAACAGCCCGCGGCAGTAATTATTAACCCATGAGTTGCACGTGCAATGTGGGTCACACAAACACGCAGCTAA